>NC_139344.1:367226444-367291444 GCF_055883805.1 Amblyomma maculatum | reverse complement strand
ACAGAACAGCTAACTGTATGAAGCAAGCAGCGCCTACGCAGAGGTAACGAAACCCGATACATGCGCGACGGATGCTGTTGCCCAGCTGCCGCTTATTGCGTCCCGTCGTTCTCAAACAATGGCTTACTTCGATCTTCGGACTGCTCGCAACTTCGAAACGCCAGTGCTCACAGAAAGGTCTGCCTCCCGCACTTTCATTCGACAGCATAACCTCATCTCCGTGCTATTATTGCATGTCGCAGCGAGGAGGCGTACGGATGTTGAAATCTATCCGCGTATTCTCTCTTCGGAAACGGGCCCGAGCGACGGCGACAGCTGCTCCCAAGCTGCCGGGCAGAACAAGAAAAAAAAAAAAAAAAAAGAGGCCTGTCGCACAAAGAGAAGCCCCGGCCAACAATACCATAATGACGTAATACGGCTGCAAAAATGAGACCAAGAGCGCCAGCGATGCACGATCCTTTAGTTAGCTCTTTGAATACAATATTCAGTTTATTTTTCATAGATGTCGTCAAGACCTGGAACCGCATACAGTTCAAATGCAGAAATTGAGTGGAGCCTGCAGAGAGCTGCAGACGCCGTGGTGAAGTATGCAGCCGACAGAGGACTAGCATGCTCGCCGCAGAAGTCGGAGCTCTTTAGGTACAACACCAACAGCAAAGACAAAAAGCCAATAAACATCAAAGTGGTAGTAGAGGGCCTAGAGGTGCCGAAGGTCGAGGACATGAGGGTCCTGGGTATGGTTATCAATCAAAAAGCAACAATACCAATACCATAAAGAAATTAGCAACATATGCGGATCAAGTGCAAGGCATATTTAGAAGGATAACAGTAAAAGGGAGAGGCCTAAAAGAGAGAAGCCTCCTAAGAATATCACAGGCGTACATAACAAGCAGAATCTGCTATGCAACGCCGTACTTAAATATGAACAAAGAGAACATAGATAAACTAGACAGGATACTAAAGAAATGTGCCAAGAGGGCTCTGGGACTTCCCATATCCACATCAACGGAACTTCTTGAGAAATTGGGTATCCACAACAGATGGGCCGAGCTAGCTGACGGAGTTAGAATAGCTCAGCTGGAGCGACTTAGCCAATCTGAAACAGGAAGAAAAATACTAGAATGGATAGACATCCAACCGGGATACACTGCTCATAAGACAGTGGATATCCCGGAAGAGATAAGAGCCAGGATACGCGTCCCGCCTATGCCAAAAAATATGCACCCCGAATATAACAAAGAGAGGCGCGGGCATAGAGCCAGAGCCTACGAGAAAAGAATGGGAGAACAACCAGCAGAACAAGTGGCCTACGTAGATGCTGCATGTGGACGGCAAGGAGCAGCCGTATCCGCAGTAGTCGACGGAACAGGAGCACCTGTAGTATCGGCTTCAAGCCGCACGAGAGACGCCAACGCGGCGGAGGAATTGGCAGTAGCGCTCGCTTGTGTCGGTACCAAGGCTAAATTAATACTATGCGATAGCAAAAATGCGGTCAGAAATTTTGGGAAGGGAAGAATATCAGAAGAAGCTAAACGAGTCCTCGAACCGAGGCCGCTTGAGCGCAACGTGGAAATTATATGGATACCAGCACATGAATCCATCGCAGGGAATGAGGCTGCTCACGAGTTTGCCCGAGCTCTCTATCACCGGGCGGCTGCCGAGCAGCCCTCTTGCATGGATATAAAAGATAGCCTAATCTAGTATAAAGAGGTTACAGAGCACTATAAACTAAGCAGAAGGGTCTATCCGCCGGCAGACCATTCCCTCGGAAACGGGGAGGCAATTGCATGGAGGAGACTACAAGGGGGCAATCATATTAGTCCCTTTTGAGTATATGCAACAATTTCAAAAGATGAAAAGGATCTACATTGCATAACATGTGGGAGATGGGGCACTCTAGATCATATTATTTGGGAATGTAACAACAGCCCAGGAGCTAAAGAAAATATAGATAGAGACGCCTGGGAGACCCTGCTGCGAAGCGAGGACCCCGCTCAGCAGCGGCAAGCCATCCGCCTGGCGGCTGAGGCCGTGAAGCAACAATGCATATTCACCAGACCTTAGTTCGCGAGGCTCCATCAGGCCTGCGTGCCGGGGAGTCCGAAACGGAGCTTCTTCTCGGTGGAAATAAAGGTTTTCAACAACAACAACATACAGTCCAATTTTTGACTGCACGTTAATGCGGCGTGAAAACTGCAATGTTGCAAACGAAATAACCAGTGCCGAAGAGCGTAATGCAATATTGTAGACCTTTGCAACAGTGCTGCGCTTAAACCAGAAAATCAAACGATTATTCACCTGTTCAATGTGGCCACTTAACAAATCAAACATGGCATACTCAAAAGTGTTGGTTTGGTTTGCTTTGGTTTAGGTTTGTTTCGTTCACAGAGTTTACCATCCCCAAGTGACATCAGCTATGAGGGAGGCCGTGGTGGGAGGGGCGCCGGCAATTTCGACAACCATGGGGTTCTTTAACGCAAACTGGCAGCGCACGTTACACGGGAGTCTTGCGTTTCGCCTGCAGCGAAAAGCAGCAGTAGCCGCGGCCCCGATCGAAACTACGCCTCGGGATCATCATCAGTCGAGTGCACCTGCCGCTGAACCACTGCGGCGAGAATCATAATTGTTTGAAACAAACCGAATGTTATTGCAAGTTTTCGAATAACCGACACCGCGTTCCAATAGGTTGTCAAGATTTTTGCCGGCGGTTATGTCAAGAATAAGGTAAGGCCCACGTTAACATCGCGCAGCAAGTTTCTGCGACTGGTCAGCGCGTTCTGCGCCACCACGCGGTACATTTTTACGGTAGCATCCGTGGCCTCCAAGACTGGGCGATGCGGCACGGTTCAGCCAGGTTCAACTAACACTACCTACGTGCTGGACACCGGAAGTGGCTCATAACTCTCGGCCCACTGCCCAACCGAGCTGTGGCGCTATAGTTCCCTCAGCGCAGTCATTAGTATAGCAAAAGGCAATGTTTCGTCCGGAAGAACATGACGGACCGACGGTTACCACCGACTTCGCGCAGCATGTGGTCAACGTTGCGCCCATCCGATGCGACAACTTCAAAACCCACGAGGTATGGCACCGCTAATAACGCTTGACTGTTTCGCACGAATATTTGCATTATACGAATATTCGCAGAACTATAGCGAATAATCGTACGAGTGTTCGCTTCTTATTCGACTTGGTTTCGAAAACGGTGTACTATTCGCATAGCCCTGCCTAGCGGCACTGCGCCTGGTCTGCTCAAGAAAACGGCATTAAATGTCCTGCAATGAAAATGTTAAAGTGGAGGATTCATGCGAGTGTGTATATAATCACTGCAATGCGTCGTTCCGCGCCCAACTGCTCGAAACGCGTGAAGGAAGCCTGAGTTCGCAGACTAACGTTTCGACGAGAGGATTTGTTCTGGAGTCTGGGGCACTACCTCGGAGACAAGTCCCCCCGTGGAAGCGGTGGCCACCGGACTGAGACTTTCCCTACGCCCGTAGTTCAAAATCGCGCCTTGCAGAATTCCACTTTCACCGGTCTTTCGACCTACCGCAGGTGCCAAATGGCTAGCTATACAATCGGCCTCGCCGAACCTATAGTACACTAACAGCAGCTGTCAAGCGTGCAGACTACCGTATTTGCTCGTGTAAAGTCGACCCCCCGAACTTAGAGAGACGAAATAAGAAAGAAAACGAAATTAGAATGCCGTATTGGTCCACCAAAGGACGCGCTCAACCTCCAAAGTACAATTACTATACGTTCGGTGCAGCGCACCACAAGCGAGCTCTCCACTCGAGACCGATCATGGCGCCACATACCGTGGCAGTGGCGGGGAGCTGGGGAAGACATCACCGAAGAAGCGCCGCCCGTGCTCTCCCCAGCATCCGACGCATGTTTAAGTGACGTCGGAATCGGGTGACACTCCCAAGTGCGGGGCGGCGTGGCTCACAGCGCGGCGGGGCAAGTGAGACGAGTCTAGTTTTTCCGCGCGGTCCACTCGTTGTGATAGTGCAGCGGTGTTCTGTCCCGGCGCTTTCATCGGCCTTATCATGGGAAAACGTTTGGGGCGGCTGTCTAGAAGAAGGCGCACGTGTAACACCTCTAGGTTAAAAGGGGCGGCAGTAACTGTCATATAGTTTGCAAATTCCTGAAGAAGGCCACAACGCAGGACTTTCTGCCTTATACCATCGCTGGCGTCGATCTCCCGTCCTTTTTCCGAATCTTCAACCGAGTTCTCGCTTCGTCCCAACGATGATTTGCGTATTGGTCGACCGCAGATACACGAGCGCGCGATTCTATAGACATTAAACATTATATAGAAGCAAAAAAAAAAAAAAAAAAGGCATATATGATGGCAGATAATCTATACATGTCAGGTGGGCATGCGATGACGTACGTGGTCGAGTTGCCATACGTACAATGTGAACAGATGTCGGTTTGAAGATGGTGTCAAGACCTTCAGACGCATAAACCAGCCTATGTGTATACATACCATCCGGCCTACAGACTATACAGGAAAGCCGACACTTCAAGCGCGAAGTCTCCCGCCACTAGCACAACGAAAAGCGCGCGTTCTATCCTGCTCGAAGAAACAGTGGCCGCACCATCGTGCGCCATTTCAGGGTAAAAGGCAACGTCAACGAGCAGCCGGAGGGGAGGACGGTTGCCAGGGCAGCAAAAGTTGACCAAGGTCAGTCGCTCGCAAGGGTATTTCCCGGGGCGGCGTCTGACACCGCCGCCTAGCTGTCTGGGCACAAGACGAAGAAGCAGACACGGCAGACCCTCGCCCAGTGAAGCACCCCAAGCAATAAACAGGGCACATAGAAAAACATGGGGAAACAGCTCAAACCGGCATGAACGCGGGCGCCTTTACTTAAACAACGATCCCATGCAGGCCAGCCGCTCCGAGTAGTGTGGCAAAGACGTATATGTCCGGTCTGACTGCAAGGCGCAAAGGCTACAGACCCATGGCACCGAAGGCGGATCTCGGGCATCCCGAATAGTAAGAACGTACGTATGCGCACGCCAGCTTTAGCTACATGTATACTCACTGTTTTGGCGGCAGGACAATGGCAAAAAGCGAAGTCAGCTTTAGTGCATACAACCTAGAAGTCTATTTGAGCCTGAGTTTGCGAGCAGCTGAGTGCCATTAGTGAGGACAACGAAGTGACGGCGCAGAAACATACACCCTCCGCCTCGTACACTTTTAAACCACTGGCAGGTGGGTAGATGGCTGAAAGGCACTGTGCGTGAGCTAAAACCCCAGAGAACAAGTTAACGTTCTGGCGGGGAAGTGTAAGTAGGCCTGTCGCCCTCATCTAGGGGCAGACACCAGAAACGGCGTTCCAGCTGTACTGCTGTCTGGCCGCTGAAGGCACTGCCATGTCTAGGCAAGGAGCTGTTATGCCTGGGCAAGGCACTGTTATGTCTGGGCAGGGCACTGTCATGTCTGGGCAAGCACTGTCGTTTCGGGGCAAGCACTGTCGTTTCGGGGCAAGGCGCTGTCGTTTCGGGGCAGGGCACTGTCGTGTCTGGGCAAAGCATTGTCGTTTCGGGGCAAGGCACTGTCATGTCTGGGAAAGGCACTGTCTTTCGGGGCACTGCCGTATTTTGGTATTCTGTATTTGGGAACTGCTGCACGCTGCAGTTTTTTTTTTTTTGTCTCAAATGGGACTGCGTTAAGGCACTGTTGTATCCTTAGGACACTCCAGTGTAATGCGAACCGCCTATCTCCAAAACTTTCGTCTAAAATTTGATATGACGTCGTCAATTACGTATGCACTGCCCCGCACCATAGAAAGCAACACCGGAAATATAAAAAAAAAAGAAAAACAATGCGCGCCTATGAGTATGGCTTGCAGCGGGAAGCACGAGATTAACTAATCACACAAACGCAATGCAATACCGCATGCTCTGCGTTCATTTGGTTTAAACAACACTACCACGATGAACAATAAAAAAAAAAAACATACGGCAAGTGCACTGAAAGCCAAACGCCGGCGGTCTGGGTTTTACAACCAGCGGCTTCAGGATGCGGGACGTGATTCGTGTACTTATGATGTCCGCTTCGCACTGCACAACCATCGCGCAGACGGAAGGCGTAAACAACCTGTTCTCTCAAACGGCGGAAACAACCGCCTTTGCTATACCGATTGTGACCGCGGTTTCCTCCGACAAGCCGAAAACGAGCGCGAGATTCAGTCATATATTAGCCCATTAACTCGGAAGGCACGAACATCGCAGAGCATGTAAATTGATCGCAAGTTTTTCCCTGTCGAGGATCGCAGGGACAAGGCAATAACCAAGCCGACTAGACGGTTGAAAACCGAATGGTAATGAGAAAATTGTTATTTACCATTATTTCAAATCGCACAAACGGCGAACTGAAAAACTAAATGTGCGAGAAGTCGAACATTATACGGTAAATAAGAGAAGGAAATAGATATACCACTGAATCAAAAATGCAAAGCCGATCCCAAAATATCTTCTAACAAACCATCATCTACCTCACGACACTACGTGACAACAGCTGTTCGCTCTTGCTTATTATTCCTTGCAAAGGCTAGCACACTACCACAATCTTGCTCGTCTACAAGTTTTGTTAAACTATCTTTTTCCATCGAAGAAAAGGATCTAACCTATCATCAACTATTATAACTACCCTTGAGAGTCCAGTTTTATAATATGCAAATACTATTTGCCTTTCCCAAGAAGTCCTTAAACCCTGAGCCTGAGATGATGCAACGAAAATCAACGAATGCAAAACCACCGACTACTAGCTAACCGGTATTACATGGCCTGTCATCGATGTCATCCAGGGGGAAATTTTTATTGTCCAGAGGCTTTATTCCAGTTATCCACGCAGCACATAGCACATAAATATGAAAGTTTATGTCATCGTCCCAGTAGCTTCAATCGCGGAATAAGGATGCACATATACTATCGTGGACCAAACAAAGTGCAACCACAGAACACAAGTCTCGGATCTTGTCGATGTAAAAGCTGGACTTTAGTTTTTTCATGTGTACTACAGAAATAACAAGGTAATTCGTTTGTCGTGCTTCTAGTCCAAAATCTCCAGGGACTTTTATCCCCATAGTATACGCTGACTCAATACACCTGTCGAACCAGCTCGTAGGTAGAGTCCACCACAAATCAGTAACGCACTCAGTCCTCCACGCTGGCAGGCCCGCAATCTGTACTATTTGCAATTCTATGCATAATGTACTTGTTTAAAACGATGTTGTTTTTTTTTTTTGTTGTTGTTGTTTTTCTCGGTAGCCTGCGATATTACTGACGCGCTGGCTTCTGCTGCCGTGAAGTGTACCGATTACTGTTAGGATGAACGACTGCTACTGCGCTTGCTTTTTGGAACTGTGCCGAGATTTACGATATTCACTGCTATTCTGCCTACTAGGAGTTATCAAGAATTTATTGCCTAGGTTCCTTTCTTTTGACCTGCTTGTAATTTTCATTTCTATTCTGAACTTTCAATTGTACTGCCAACATGCTACGGTCTTGATATAAAGGAACAATATCGTAAAAATAGATTACAAAATATCTTCACTTGGGTATTGGCGAAGGTTTGATTTCAAGATCGTCATACACTACTCCTTATTCTGACAACTATTCTTCGGCACTCGAGGAAGTCAGGAAGAGAATGGAGAAAGGGAAGGGGGGAGGGGCAGGAAAAACAAACCAAGAAGAAAACTTTAACTATTACTTCTTTAATTGCTCCAAAGTTCCACTTACTCCCTTGGCTGGGAGGATTCTTTCTTCGTATTTTTTTTTCTTCTTTATAAACCTCAGTAGTCCACCCCTTTTCGTTTTTTTTTTTTTTTTTTTTTTTTGCTGAGACTGGTATAATTTGATGTACCGATATGCAGTAGCCAATCTGGCCTGATCTAGTACCGTTAATGTCCGCCTATAGATTGCGTGGAAATGGGAATATTCGTGAGCACTGTTCACTATAATCTTCCATGTAGCGTCAAAGAAGATGCGCTTCTCGCTTAATTTGGGACGTTTTACTTTATGCGAAAACTTGATGCACTGCTGCGCGACATGCGACGTTTTCGAATAGCGCAATAAGTGATTTCTTTTTATTTCCCTCTCCCCACTATCCCCCCTTATTGTACGCGGCTGAGGTAAAAAAAAAAAAGCGCGAATAGAAACATAAACGAGGGAAAAGACAGCGTGCGTGCTGCCAAGCGATTGCAAGAGTGGGGAAAGAGGACGTGCACACGGCAACGGGGCATGATGAGACGTGCGCGACCTTGGATAGTGACAGCCCCCCGTCCCGGTCTGACAGCAGGCCGCGCAGAGAGATGAGAGACCCTTCTCGTGATACCGGCTGCTGCCGAAGCAGCGGCGGACAACGCGCATCCGCTGCTTCCCGCAGCAACGCGGGAGGCGCCTTCTGTCGTCGCGAGCGCCGCTCAGGGCTCCAGCAGTGGGGGAACAAGGCTTCGCCTAGCTGCAAAACCAATCAGGCCAGGCGGGTAGGCTCGGGGTAATGTGAAAACGAAAGATTGCCAGGTTTTGACCATGCACGTGAGAAAGAGAAGCACTTCGAATTAATAGCGATACCGATGCCGTCCTTGCGGTAGCAGAGGCTACCACTGCTACTGCTCATGCTGCATGCCACCACTAAAACCATTACGGTGAAATTCCCATTACCGTTAATACCACTGCACGGCTATTACCTTATTGCTGCAAATGCTGCTAATGATGCACCTGAAATTAATGTTGATGCTCAAACAAGTAGTGGTGTTATTGAAGAAAAACGAGTGTGTCTAACATTTCCTTCGATGTAAATGCGCGTTCAAGCAGCTTCGAGTGCGACTACTGCCTGTTAGAGCAAGGGTGGCCAAACTGCGTCTCTTCGCGGATCGAATTGCGGTTCGCTCCTAATCATGCTCCAATCTCTTATGCGTACAACTGCCACAGTCGACTACCACTGATATATACTTCTGAACACGAAGTATAAGCTGCCAGCTATAGGTGGTTACGCGTGTTCACTTTGCACCTCCTCGTCGTTCAATCCCAAAGCGATGGCGTTGTGCGAACAGGTCGGGTGCCACGCTCTACAGAGTATGCTGTATTCACCGTTTGAACAAACCTCTTAACAGTCGTAGAATTAGTGACGTCGATATTATTTCCTACCAGCGCGTACTTAATATACGCCAGCTGGAACCGGACGCGTACAACATGTATTTTCTTTTTTTCTTCGGCGTTATGCAGAACAGCCAGTAAAGTACTTACAAAGTGCCTTATACGTATCCATCAGATTTTCCTTAATGCCAGATGACTGGAGATTCGCAGGAATGCTGCATGAATATTTAAAAAGAAAGAAAAATGTCGCACTGTGTATAATCGACTATCCTTCGGCTTCTTTAGAGTTATTTAACTTAGAGGCAGATAACACTAAAGAAACAGTGATATGAAATGGTGTTTACTCACACCAATAAATTCTTACAAGCTATAGATTAACACAAGTACTTATCTCCGTTTCAAAATGGCTTCAGGAAAGGTTCATCGACCACTATATAGCTACCGACACTTCATTTCTTCCTACACCTGTCCTGAACAAGGGTCAAATTATTATTGTTCAAGAAATTTTTCACCACGCACTTAATAAAAATGGTCTAGATAGTAACCTGACCAGGACTGAAGATACAGCTTATCGCTGATAAATTTTACTTCGCGAACGTAGGTGAGGAAAATGCTCCATACTATTCTTACTCTATTCAGCCCCCCCCCCCCCCCCCCCCTTATCAAGTTAGCAAATAAAAATAATTGGAGAAACACTAATAAATGAGCTCGTGCTTGACGCCGTACCGTCGCACGCAGCCGGCGTTGGACGTGCTGGTACCCACAAACTGTAATAAAAATCAAATTTTCTCGCACTTTTGGCGCTTAAAATCATTAAAACATTAAAGCAAACCTCTGAAGGATGTTAATCGTCAACTTATGTTACAGCGCGGCATAATGTAGTCACCGTGGAAAAGTGTTGTGCTCGCGGCTGGCTTTAGAGATCTCCGGGCAAAATCGATAAGCGCGCCTCTTTTCCACCTGGATCCCGACGCGCCAGAAACGGAGAGAGAACGAATAACAATTACAGGAAGTTCGCAGCTTTATCCCCAACTGCTGTCAATATCCTGCGCATCAATCCGCTCCTCGCGGAGGAGCGTGTGCAAGCCAAATATAGTAATGAACACTAGAGCGCAGAAAGCTGTTCATGCAAAACACTCTCCGAAGCCGCTGTTCCCGCACACGGCAGAATAAACAGATTCTGAAACCGCTACGCGAAAGGGAGGCGGGCAGAAAACAAGCAACTAGTTGGGAAAGCCATAAAACTGCGCCACCAGCAAGAGGAGCTGGCAGAAAACAAAACAAAACCCGGCTCGCTTGTACACTCGCGCGCACAGTACTATACGGCGCTACACGGAAAAGCAACGAGCTGGCCCGAGCGGCACCGGGGGCCGCTGCTGTTTTTCCGTGCATTGCAAAAACAGTGGGGTGCATTGACCTACTCATTCGATAGCACGTGCGCGCGCGAGCGCCTGAGGGTTGCTGACGAGAAAATGTGACGAGAAGAGGAGAGAGTGGATGGGCACGGAGATGGAGACGAGAGGGATGCTAGAGAAGGCGAGAGACAGATGGTGGAGGCCTGAAAACGGTTGCTAAAACAAAATTTGACGGCAAAAAAAAAAAAAAAAAAAAAAAAAAAAAAAAAAAAAAAACGAAGAAAAGGGAGCCAAGAAGATTCAGCAAAATACGGCAGCCCCAGCAGCCACGACAGGAGAGACAGAAAGAAAGGGAGGGGGGGGGGGGAGAAGAGAGAGAGGCAATTGTAGGGGCTAGGGAGGAAGTGCGAACGCATGTAACTTGCATATCCGTCCGACGAGAGAGCGCGCGCGCAGACGGACGGAGAAGCCGCGCGTGCCGCAGGGCAGCGCGCCAAGGAAGCGTACGGCGTGATCGCCACTGGCGCGATGTCTCGCCTCCTCCCCCTCCGCCATCCTCTTCCGCGATGCAAATCGCTTCGGGGAAATCCCCCTCCTCCTCCCACAGCGCTGGGGGAGACAGCCGGAGACTCAGGCGGCACAGTATCACCGTGTTCGCCCGTCGAAACGAAACAGGATTGGGAACGGAGGCAGTGGCAAAGTCATTTTACGTTGCGTCGAGAGACAGCGTGCGCTCCGCGAACTTGCGCAACAGCTTCGATACTTCACCCCGCGCTGGGCAGTTCCCGCGATGGAGGACCAAGATGGAAATCAAGCGTAACGTATGCGTCCAACGGGACCGATAAACACTGTATACAGCAGTATAGTTCGCTAAGCACTTAGCTCACTGTGGTCAAGTGTGTAGCACAGGCCGTGATATGCGTTTAGGTTTCCGGAGTACAGCAGGCGTCCGGGACGCCGCTTATCGAAAGACGTGACTACTACTCGTAAACTACAGATACTGGGCAGCGAGATTACGATCGTGGGACTAGGCGCGACAATATATTTTTCGCCGCCCACCAAGACGCATTTAAAGCGTGTCTCGGAGTTCGGCCATGAGAAGCAGTACGCACAAGGCTATATCACACGTCCGCCGAAGAAAGCGAGAAGCGATACGACAATCACGATGCCTGCGCGGTTGTCTCAGCAACTTTGCTCCAGGGAAAACTCCCACGGGTGACGAGCTCCCAGCGCGAACCGGAGAGGCTTGCGATGTAAGCAGCGATGCCAAATCATGCTTTCAGGGCGAAAAAAAAAAGGGATTAGTAAGCAGAGCGTTTCCCGGCGAAACCAACCGCAAATGGACTGCATGCTGACTGGAAGCGTATTCAAAGAGCATATACAGTGTATAATGGGGAAAACACAGGCTTTATCGTTCTTTGCACTATAGGCACTGAGCGCATAGACAGTTCAATTGACACAGCGTTGAAAGCGAAACTGTGCGCTCCGTCATCACTGGCGGCTGGCCACGCCTTCTTCTCTCTACAAACTGCATATATTCTAAATGACCGCTGAATCCATTTCTGACTGGCGGAAGCTTGTGATCGCTTTGTTTTCGGCGAAAGTAGCCGTTCCGCAATGCCATTACAATGAGGAAATCAATCGATGTAGGCCGCATTCAACTCGTCCTCAGAGTTCCTTCAAGAAACAGCCGGTTGTTTTCAGTACACAGCGAGCAGCAATACAGATGACGAAACATTCCGGGCAACAATGTAACAATGAGCTTCGCGCTGACTTTCCTTGCAGTCACCCGCGAGGTTCATTGTTACGCGTTCAGCTGCCCAACTATTTATTATATCGACCACAGTCAACCGCTGTTTCGGCTGGAAAAACGGGAGCTGAAACTGCCTCACACAGATAAATGAAGCATTGTGTGCGCAGCAAAATGCAGCGCTGCAACCGAATGTCGGCGATGACCGATGCGACTGCGAACTGCGGCGTGTTCGATACAATCGAGTGTAAACGCACACAGTGTCATAAAGTGGATGCCGATTCCCTCCCTCGCAAACTATACCACCATCGCGGAAGGAAACACGAGGACTAACAAAGACTACCGTCATGGTTTCGGAATCAATTTCAAAGCCCTGTCATCACAGATCATCAGCTACCTTGGCCGTCGATCTCTCCGAAACACGCGCACGCACACACAAAGATTGGCAGTCGGCACACGTCGTTGGGGGCCTGCCTGGGCACATCAATTTGGTCTTTGGCACAAAACACACACTAAAAGATTGAGCAAGGAATAAGCAAAGATCAGCGGATGCGATGGCACAGTGGGTTATTCCGTACGTATATACGTATCTGTGGAACAAAAAAGAGCCAGCAGCGTATCATAAGGCAGGCCATTGTGTATCTAAAATGAGCCAAGGGAAGGCGGAGAGAGCCAGGAAGGAAAGGCTTTCTTACGCTGCCCTTTATGCAGCCCTTTCGCTGCTCGGCTCGGAGACAGCTGGCACGCAAGCTGCTCCGAGGAAAAGGCGTCAGAGGGGGCGAAGAGCGAAGGAAAGAAAACAAGAGAAAAAGGCACAAAAGCAAGAAGAAAAAAAACTGCAAAAAAAAACATAAAAAGAAGATTCGAGGTGGTGGAAAGTGGGGTGGGAGCCCTGATGGCGGCCGTTGGCGAAAGTGGTTCCTGGCACGAGCGGCGGCGGCGGCGACGGCGGGGCGTTGTTGCCTCTTGCGTCACGGTGGGACGTTTAAAAAACCCGCCTCGAGTCCACTTCCCCCCCCCCCCCCCTCCCCTCCCCTCTCCCTGCTCTTCCCCCGGAGCCCGCGCGAAAGACTCAACCGCCGCGCGTCCCGTCTGGGAAGTCTAGACGGCTCGATCCATTAGGAGAAAATGCGGCTATTCGCCCGGGTAAATGTGCTTTTTTTTCTTTTTTTCATTTCGCCCCCCCCCCCCTTTTTTTTTTTTTTAGTCCTCTTTGAAACGCTTCGTTTCATTCGCTGCTACTGCCAGATCCACGGGCCCACTGTCGTCTTCCACCTCATCATCAGCACCCGTGCTCCAGCAACAACTACATTGCCGTTCCACAGGCTGACTCCGCATATGCGAGCATAAACAGGGCTATGTCGTTAGGGGACGACGAAGGACTACATGCGTTCTACGAGACGTGGTCGTTTACTCTTCCGCATTTCTTGCACAGTTAGGCTTAGGCTTAATGGGCGTACCATGTACACGTGCCTCAAGGATGGCAATGAAAGGGAAAAAAGTTTGAGCGCTCAATGAAGGACCACTCCATAATTATCCGTACAAATACTCTTTCTACATTTTTTTTAAATAAATGTATATTTTCCTTTTGGCCTATACTGTATTCATACGTAATTTTCTAAAAAGCAGCAGCCGAGCAGAGACCATCATGCGGTGCGCTTGCAAAATGGCGCTGGTGACTACTCTCCACACCTCCAACAAGCGACCGGGACATTCAGGAGTCACCAACACCTTCGAGGAGACAGCGTTCTCCTAGCAACTCAAAAGACCCGCGACTACAAAACAGTGCGAGCCATCCCACAAAGAATCGACACACCTGCAGACCGAGAACTAACAACTCGCAGGCCTGCCTCAAATTTTGAAGGCCGCCTAGAAACCCTCGGACTAAACAGACTATATACTCGCCACCTCATCAAAAACTCACATCTTAGAGACAGATCCAGGCGAACAAACATCCACCTGCACCTATACGGTTCATTTTTCCAGCACATGTCTTGGTGCGCTAAATATCCGACCTTCTTCCATACCTAGATGCTGTAGTGGTAAAGCGCCACAGCTAGAAACACCACGCATCATTCCAGCAGTTTAGCAGCCCTTGTTCAATTCCGTGTCCAATTAAACGTTTTCAATCAACCGAAGTGGTAGCAAAAAACAGGCCACGCACTCGACCACGGGCTCGCGCGGGCAAGTGCTCGCGTTGCTCAACTGTGTTTGGACTGCGTTGCAAACTGATGAACGTTGAGAGGACTACAATACAAGCCTGTAGCGATAGCCGCGTAGTCTAAAGTAACGTCAGTGAAGTGCTTTCGTTCGAAAACTGTTCTATAGTTCTAACGCATTAAAACCGATCACGCTATCAGCAGTGTTCAAAGAAATATTCAGGTTGAGCGGTTCCAAGCACGACACCGATTCGAAGAGCTGATGGGTGCATACGCAGGACAGCGAGTAAAGCGCTGACAGAGGCGACATCGAGCAGTTATAGCTCGGCGAAACAAGAGACAATCGGACGCTGATGCACCGATGACCAAAAGGCTTGCCGTCCGACACAGACCACCGCACAAAGCGGTTATCTCAACTGCCTGCATTTCGGCACAAGGTCAGTCCCCTACAGCGCAAACCGCGGTTATCTCAACGTTATGTTCAGCACTCATGTAGTCGCATACTTCCCCGATTATACTTCGTACACAGTGTCAATACCCCATTCCGCAGTTACAAAAGCGATGAAAAGGTAGCAAAGCTGATTCCAATCAGCGGAGAAATATCAACTTTGTGAAAGAAAACAAAAACGTGCGGCGATATAATTGCTCCACTACTGCAAAAGAAATGAACGTGATTGGTTCGCAACGGCTTATTTTCATTTGCCATTTACAGTTAATGCACTCGATCTGCTTGCGTTTGCTTTCGGTATCTGCTTTTTGTTTTTTAATTATCAGATGCGTTTACTCTCCTCTCAGTACATGCCATGTCTGAGTGGCCCCAGCTGTTCATTTGTCATTTCTAATTAACGATACGTTTTTTTTTGTTTTTTTTTTTCTCCAGTAAGGTACATCTATGTATGTTTCACAGTTTTCTATATCGTATACCGTTTTCTCCTGCATATCTCCCTATACTCCCGTTCCCTTGTACAAGTACACGTCAATCTAAAAGAATATTCTTAAAAATTCTGGTTTTAAAAATCAGGCATCAAAACCCACGTCAGCAAAAAAGGCTCCAAATGCGCTTGTTCCATAATCTACAGTCAAATCGAACTTTCAGCAGCGGTGCAGCGTCGCGTGCGATGCCTCGACAGCATCGCAGAATTAACCCCTCGACAAACATTTTAACGCTAATAGCGTTAAGGTCTCCGTGTAGCAGAAAATATGGTGTCGGCGTTGTGGTTGTAACGCGAAAGTCGGAAGAAAGTAAAGAAACAATATAAGTTTTGCGGCTCCCGCACAGTGCGAGGCGAGCACGCAACCACTCCGCCACACAACCGCTTTGCTTCCCGCCGAGTAAAGGTGGATCTAATGTATGCATTGCCTTATAATTGTCAGCTAATGTTTAGGTGCTTCATTAGAAAAAAACTAATTGCGGAAGTAATAGTTACCCGAGTACCAAATAACATTTCCGCTTTGCTTACCTACGATGCGGCGCTCACTGGAAAATTCATTCGATCGTACGGCGCTGCCGCAACAGATGGCGCGAGCCACCACCCGATTCAAAGTCTTACATACAACATCAATCCATTGTCTTCAAAGCATTGTGGTTTGCTCTCGCTTTGAACTTTTAAAGGCGAAGTTTAAGCACCCTCCAATTTTTGGAGGAAATATGAGTAGACAATTGAACGCCGTTACACAAGCAGATAGCCATGCCATGCCGTAGCTGCTGACTTACCTCTAGGGCGATCAAAGTAGTGATTTATCTAAAGTCCCAGAAGCGGAAAAGTGGTGCAACATTTCCCAATCATCGAATTTTAGGAAAATGTGCAATGAAAACTAATACAAAATTTTAAGGACGAATGCGAAATTCGAGCGAAGCTATTTAAGAGTTTTTGCGGCATATTGAGGGAATCTGGGAGATGCTTTCATGCATGTGTGAACAGTTACAAAGCACCCTTTTTCTTAGGCGCCAAAGTGAACATCTCAGAAGAGACAGGAGTGCGCGGAAAGCGGAACAGAGCTCGAAGCTTTTTTTTTTTTTTTTCTCTACTTCTGAGAAAATCCCTTTCGCCCGTGGCTCTTTCGCTTGGTTACAGCGTTAACTGCACCACCAACCATGCGGCTTAAACGTCGAACGGGAGCATAAGAGCTGCGCTCTGAAAAACGCTGACATCAGCTCGGGTTGCTTCTACTGATCCGACCAGTGCAATCACTTCATCGGCAGAAGCTATAGTTAATTGTCTGTAGAACAATGGGGCATCTCAGAATCATTTTTATCAGTCCTGTACAAAGAGGAGCAGGACAATACAACACGAAGGGCAGTCCTGCTCTTCACAGCAGTATTGAATGCTGGATAAAGCTATCCTTCATAGCAGTAACTCCCGAGTCTTTTTAGTAGGATGGCGATACAAAGTGGAACAAAAGGATTATGAGAAGTCCCACTGTCATAGAAAGCGTTAAGGAAGCGTGAGTCATTCGCTTCTTATAGAGTTCCCTAAAACCTAAGCGAGGGAAACGGTACAACGAGTTCACACATATTACTTAGTAATTCAGTAACGCCTCCATCCATCTTTATCATCACCGAATTTCTCTCTTGACCTGGGGAATAAGCGAAAACGAGAACAGGGGCAAAAGGAGCGCGCCTCGCCCGCCACACAAAGGGCAACGGACAGACGCACTGGGCGATGCCATCGCTCTCTAGCTCTCGCCAACGCCAGCGCAAGTCGCTCCTGCCGCCGCCGCGAGACGGAGAGCGACAGGGCAAACGAGATTGCGCGGAGGACCTTGACCCCTCGGAAGCCGCGAACGGCGCGCGCGCTTCGTCCTCGCCGCGAGAGAAGAGAGTCAACACACACAAGGCCGCCGTCTGTCTCTCCGGCCGCCGCCCCAACACGCATCGCGTGCTCCGACTATTACTCCACGCACACGCACGCACACACCGCGAACGAGCGCGCAACATAACGACGCGCAGTTTTTACGGCGGCAATAAAATGCTGCGTCATAAGTCGTGCAAGGACAGGCACGCTCGGTTCTCATGACTTTCACCCGCCACGTGACGCTCTCGCCTTCTAACCTCTAACGGAGATCAATATCTCGCCTCTGCCTAACGCCATATCCCTGTTTTTATCAATTCGACCCTTGCGGTACCCTCTCAGCTCTCCACGTCCGGCCCTCCGTGGTGCAACTCCACTTTCCTCCGCAGCAGAATCGTTCCAGGGAAGCACATTCATTATGACTTGAAGACAAGCCAAGAAAAAATAACCACCGAGACCCCCCAGACTGAGGACCTCGTGAATATTTGTTGACCGGTGGTCCGAGAAATGAGTTTGTGTGCGTGCAAAACGTGCTTGCTGTATGGTGTGGTTACTTGAAGGAGTTAACACCGGCCAAAAAGAACACAGGAGAGAACTGCAGAGCACAATGATTGGAGTAACAATTGGAGGTTTTCACAACCGCCACTCATGCGTCAAACCAGACAACGGAATGCACATGTAATGTTTAAAAAAAATCAATTTCATGTGCACTAGAAGGTGTACTTATACACGAATCCCCAAGTTTTGCTATCTGGAGTTGGGCATAAAAATATTTCGCGTGCCTTCCATGTTTTTCCGCGACCCAGAATTGTAGCATCTTAAAAACGTAGGGTCCTGTTGATGAGACATTTACTATAAAGCAAGATTACCATATCCTCCTGCACCAATTTCGTTTCGATGCTTGCGCACAGGTCAAAAAGTGTACTAGCTGACATATGCCTTCCACCGGTCAGAGCTACTTCCTAATGATTTGCATATTTTTGTTTAGCTTTTTCGCCCGGAGTAATCCGTTCACAGACCTGAAAGCTCTGGCTCTCTCTTGTGCCTCGTCTTTCACGGCTAGTATTCACTCGCTGTGCAAATGATTTATCACAGCATAACCATCGTCCTCCCATGCTATACAGTGGTTACTTGGAGCATGTCGCTGCGTGGGAGGGAGCGTGCGCCTGTGTGCTCGGGAGTGTGGGGAGGAGAAAATATATCTCGGGAGTCGAGAGTGTTGGGCTGCAAGGGTCAGGAGTGTTGGGCTGAGGGGGTCGGGAGTGTGGGGCTGCGGAGCTCGGGAATGTCGGGAGTGTCGGGCAGCGGAACTCGGGAGTAGCTAGGGAGCGTGGGGCTGCGGAACTAGGGAGCGTGGGGATGCCGAGCTAGGGAGCGTGGGGATGCCGAGCTAGGGAGCGTGGGGATGCGGAGCTAGGGAGCGTGGGGATGCGGAGCTAGGGAGCGTGGGGATGCGGAGCTAGGGAGCGTGGGGCTGCGGAGCTAGGGAGCGTGGGGCTGCGGAGCTAGGGAGCGTGGGGCTGCGGAGCTAGGGGGCGTGGGGCTGCGGAGCTCAGGAGTGTGTGGCTGCGGGGCTTGGGAGAGTGGGGCGGTGGGGCTCGGAAATGTGGAGCTCCGCGCATGGGGTGGTGTGGCTGCACGCCTCGGGGTGTGGGCATGGCTGTGCTTTGGCGTGTGTGAAAATTTCTTATCTCAAACCAGACCCATTTAGTTGTTCCTAACCTCCACGATCAGTTGCAGTTCTTCTCAGTACGCCATTTACACTACAAATGAGAAATTTATAGCGTATTAAAAGCTATTCCTTGATTTATTATGCCCCAGGTGTACAATCAGAAGTCTAAAATTTCAATAAAAAAGAGTTAATGGCGGGAACAATGTGCTGCGGAGCGGTTTCATTTCAGTATGCGGTGGTTCCGGCGTCAACCTTTCTGCTATCACGAGCAGAAGTCTATCGGGCACATGTAATGCGACTTGTACGCCTTGATCCCTTGTCTAGCAATAAATTTCACTGACGATGTCAGACTGTACAGCATATGTGTCGGATTTTCGTTTTCCGAATAGTGGTCTCACGCCACAGACCAATAAAAGAAATATCAGCAGCTTTAACTCCAGTTCACACGCCTTGGAAACTATATACCCCCTTGGCACATGGGAAAAATATTTTCCGACTTATGGCATCCTACCCATACAGCTCTGTTAAAATGTAAACAAATTTCAATAAAGCGCGGCTTTTTCAATGTAAGACAGGAGGTGCGCCCCATGTCTAGATTATACTTTACACACAGCGTCTAGTGCAAGAAAAGCACCGCTCTTGCCTAATTCTCCCTCGGCGGCTGGACGCATTTCGAATCGACAAAAAAAAAAAAATGGCGCGGTAAAATCTACAGAAGTAGAGGAGAAAAAGGTAGAGAGGGTGTCCAGCCCTCGCGTGTGAACGGCACCGTCTTCGGCCGCCCTGAGAGCACTTAAAAGTGGCGCCGATAAGCGCCGATAAAAGATGAGTAGGAGTGCAGCCTGACCGGCAACGCGCGCTCTGTGTGCTAGCGCGCCGCTGAAAGAAGGTCGGCGCGTAACCGAAACGCACAGACGATTGAGCACACTCACGAACACACGCGCGATAAGCGTGGGGCGCTCATCGTATGCCGCTGAGAGAAATGGTTTTTCCCGCCTTTTCGAAGCAGTTTTTTTTTTTTTTTTCAGCATGCTATAGATATTTTCATCTGTAAGACGATTTTCAACGCGTTCCTTTATACTGAAGAGCCGGTTGTTCTTGCTTCTCAACGAGCTAGCAACGCTTGCACATAGTGTGGAAACCTGTTATCTATCACAGATCTGTCGGTGGTACACAGGGTACAAGAAGGGCCATTTCTTGGTTCTGCCAAGCAGCCGTCTATACGAAGACAAATGAGTCTCATAACAGCCCGAGCCGCGAACACCACCCGTCGCTTCTTATACACGCACTGTGTACGGTCAGCTGTAAGGCGGGGCACAGGCGCGAGCGAAAGGGTTATCAGACCGGCGCGATCAACAACCACGCGTTTCGGCGTACGAGTTATGCAGATCGTGCATAGGATTTTAAGCAAATTTATACCAACAAGTTGCTTCTAGTCAAGTTAACTCTTGTTCAGAAGGTTGTGAACGCGACCAGGCTCATGCTTTTCACCCAAGGGACGTTTCCTTTGCTCATTAGGGGGTGCATCGTCGGTGCCTTAAGCTGTGCGAAGGTTATTTTCCTTTCTTTTTTTTTTTTTTCGTTTTCCTCCTATAGTTGTTGCCTCAGAACTAGAATTGGCCTTAGCAAAAACATTTCAAGTCAGCGCCTAATACGTTTATTGCGCCTATAGCTACTCGCGCGCGTGTGTGTCACCTCATGTTCCATCACCCCAATGCTAACGCAATAACTCGAACAATTACAGTTACGGCCTATGAACATTCGCTCTGGCATATAGCTTCTTCCACGCAACGTATTTTTTGAAAATAACGAAATAAACTTCGGAACTTATTCACACAGAAAGCATAAAAATAACAGAAACGCTTGACTGAACCTAAAATAATGCGCGCAAAGCAAGAAATCGGTGAAGCGTAGGAAAGTTGAGGTCCAATGAGTTTCTATACTATTCACGCAGGAATAACCACGAGCCACTGCAAACATGAATGTCCGCTCGACCAACTGTACATCAGCACGCTGAAATAAAAAAAAAAAGTACACACTTGCTACGCATACAGCGCATGCAGTCCTTCGCTTTATACACACTATTACAGCTAGCAAGTGGCACAGTATTCATGTTTCCCCGTGAAGGCTTCTGGAACATGCAAATTTACCTGCTAAAGCATTAACGTTGCACTATACAATATCATTATACAGCATATTAATTACCTCATACTGGCGTCCGCCTTTGAGGCCTCCTGAATAGGGGCAGCGAGTATACGACTATCGCTACACGAGTTCCGAGAGCGAGCGTTATATAGTGTTATCTATAGGGGACCATCCAAACGATACTTTTAACGGCAACCACCTACCCACCAGCTGACGCTCTTACAGCTTGACACATTACAACAAGCGACAGGACTGAACGACGCGCTTACGTCTACAGCCATACACTCCATCACCGCCGACGCAAACGCGCACCGCTTAACGCCGAGTCAAAACAAGCGCCGCTGGCCTTTTACAACCCCTTCTCCGTCGTCTTTGCCACAACAATTAGCCACACGCGCGTGGCATGTTTCGCCCCCTGCCGTCGTTATCAATTGCAGGAAACTCGGCAGCGGCTGAGACTGAGTCGTAACTCTCCTTCGGCACTGAACGACGCGAAGAACGAAAACCGGCTGCGCCGATGAGAACGAGGCTATTACGCCGTCACCACATAACCTGCGCAAACTATACGAAATGGCCCCGTATACCACGATGCACAACGCTTTCGCGAATTCTTAACGTACCAACGCTGAGGGTGAGAGCGCCTCTCTGTCACCAAAGGCTTGCAAGATCCAAGAGCTAGGCATATATGGCTCCACGGACAGTTCAACGACTTTCAGATGCGCCGGATTCACTGGAGGCGGGCCGCAGAGACGCCGGACGTTTACCTGCCACAAGATGTGTCTCTCTTTCTGTCTCTCTCTCCAGGAAATGCAGCAGTACGTGGGCCGAACAGGTTGATGCACGCCGGGTTAAGACGAACGGGGCATGTATTCTTTAACCACGCCCTTCGCGCCGAGAGATAAAGGTAAGTCCACAAGACGACCACGACATGGCCAGTCAGCCTATCGCAAACTATATCCTGTCCGTAAAGGGCTTCAGAGGTTAGCACATCCCTTCAACAGTTTTCTGCCGTTATATATAGTAACAAGCGAATTCATCGACATGTTCTCCAGTACCGGTGGGGACTCCGAATACCGGCACACCGAGCATGCGCACCGCATCGCCATGTTATTCTCAAGTTTTAAAAACGCTTCCCTTTTCCACGACGCTCAACGGCGCCTCAAAGGCTGAAGGCCACCAGTGGCCTCCGCAGAATAAATTTCAAAGGTATAAGCCTGCGGCGCTTGCAAATGACTCAGATGTCACAGTCACCACATTCGCGCTACTCCCAAGTCGCAGCGCATGCGCAAGATGTGTCGACCGACGACCTCCGCGGGTTCATGCAAATTAAGTAGAAAAAAAAAAGGGGGGCGCTCCCCCAAATTTCTTCGAAGCTGTCATCATCAGGAGCTTCTCCAGATCGTACTTGGGCAGGTCCCTCCCCCCCCCCCCCCCCTTTCGATGCGGCATCTGCAGTGGACCGAGTTGCGAGCGCGTGCAAACAGTGCTGTGAGGCGAAGACAACGACGCTTTTCAGAGGCACGACGCCAGACGAGTTTAGATCGTTTTTCCAAGCAGTGGCGGCGAAAGCAATGGGAGAGGGGCTCCTCCTCGCAACACCCTCTGTTTTGGTGTATTTTTTTTTTTTTTTTCGTTTTCAGAACTGCTGCAGTGTGTTACAGTTCTGCTGAGGTTGCCTGACGCGCTAATACCAAGAAATAAGCTTTAGTTATCCCAAAAGGATTACACGCCTGTAACAGCGCAGACTGGCGTATACGCATGACGTATGCTAGCTCATAACCCAGTACGGAAAGCAGACGAAAACAAAACGTAAGCACTGAACAATACACAAAGCTTAAGCTGGACGCCGCATTAGCGTCAAAATCATTTGTGAGTGTAAATAAAATCGCACCCTTAAAGGTGCATTTACGCGTCTATAACTTACACCCTCCAGAAATTTCCAAAAAGGGTGCAGTGAGGTACCGATGCACCCTATTAATGGGTGTATAGTGCTTATAGCTGCACTCATTTAAAGGGTGTGTCAGCACTTCAATGCACCTTTTCCGGGGGGAGGGGTTATAGAGACGGAAAGGGTGCAATATTGTTTCTCTAAACCATGTATAGCAGCAACGAGCTGCTTTTTCTTGTGCACAAAATATCGGGGCCGCTGCCGCGTCAGTTATGGCTTTATAGGGCATCGCTTATATGCAATGTACTTACGTCATTCGTCTTGCTAACAGTGTAACTTTTTTTTTTAAACAAAGTGGAGTAGGATAGTGCTTTGGGAACTAGATTTCATAATGTTTCTTTATCACACGACCGGGCACACTACGTTTTTCTCGGCCCGTGACTCGACGCTAGCAGGCTACTCACCTATAAGTTGACGTAGAATGCTTGGTCGGAGCCAGACAGTACAGCTGACAAGCTTGGGTGCGATACAGAGGGTCGACTGGATCCTGTGAACGCCAGAAAAAAAAAAAAATACGGTAAGGTACTTTTTTCTGACTCGAATTTATTCAAACAGCACTTTTTATTTGTGTTAACTTCTAGCATGATGCTCATCGGCAGCATCAAATTCAAACGCCTGTCTTTCAGAGGACGCACTCAATTAAGCTTCTCGTCAGTTACAAACTATATCCAGAATTGTGAATTTCCCCACCAGCTCGAAGCCGCTGCTTTTCCTCGCGCGGACAGCATACAAATACATCATTTACTACATCATCGAAGGGGACCGACTGACATCGAATGCACATCACACGCAACGCTAAACGGCGCACGGATGGAGTACGAAACATGTCACGTGCGTTCCCCTAGCACAAGGTATACGACGGCATGACATGCTCTACAAGTCAGCAAGTAAACAGCAATAAGTGCTCGCCGTGATTGCAGTGGCGCCTGCAGATGTCCTCCCCGACTTCCCATTAGGAGGCCGCACACTGAACAACAACGGAAAGTCACGCACAAAGTAAAGGAAAATAACGCGCAGCTCAAATTACATCGTTTACCATACTGCAGAGCAGCATGCACTGTTAACAGAATCGCACCCTTAAAGGTGCATTTTCTCGCACCCTCCAGAAAGCTCCAGGAAGGGTGCTTTAAGGTAATGATGCACCCTTCCTAGACACGAAAGTAGTTGTTTCATCGTTTACTAGAGTTCGTGCATAACCAAAGAGAACAAAAATTTACTTTATTCCACGCTATGTTTTGAGCAAATGTGGATGATCGGATTAGCTATAACCGATTGCGGTTATATAAACGATTGTATAAGCTATACACGATTGGCGGGAAGTGAAGCTCACAGCAATTCCCTGGTTTGTTTACTTGTTTAAGTAAAATTATAGTACCGGTGATAAATTGGAAACGTTTTTTAAGTACAAAGACTGCTTCCGCGGCATACCAATGTGGCGAGCATCACAATACATGTAAACAAAGTAACCAGTAATCACTAGTGATCACTTTAGCTCTGAAAAAGCTGGCAAATCTCAGCATCATATGTGCAACAAGCAGGCATTATGCGCAACAGCGTTCGGAAATTCCTTGATGCCAATCACATACCCATAAATTTTGGATAGCGCACGTTTTCAACGAGCAGTTGTTTACGAACCATTTTCTTTCTGCAAAATATGAGACCGCACGATGACAATGAGCATATCCGCGGATCATCTTTCGACGGGGTGCTTTTATTTTGCTATTCATATTTTTAGTCTTAGCTAATAGGTGCGAGTGCAGGAAAATCTTTACAAGCATTCATTTCTTACGCCACGGAAGGTTGGACCATTCCCCTAAACATGAGTACCTTACAAAGTTAGTACAAAATTGAAAGCAACGTCCCTGAAAGCTGTACTTACGATGTTTGTGACGACGCAGTGTTCAGGTTACCTTAAAGACTGGACTGAACAAGAACACTGGGAAATTCCGCTTTTAAATCAAACCGCCTCATTACACGACCAGTTCTCGTTAACTGGCAAATTACGTGCCGCGCCACCAATGCCCTATGGAATCGCTCTAAACATGGGTTGCCTTCATGGAGTGAAAAGGAAACAACACGTCTAGTGCATTCTCTAATATGGGCAGATGCTTCCCAAGCCTTCGGTTTATTGCCAACACTAACAATATGAAAAGCTGGAGTACAGAAACAGACGTAGATTCTCTCTTCACACCAAAGCTCTCGAAGTCAGCAAGAATTCAAAGCAAGTTCCAATCTTTTCAACTTCAATACCCTGGTGCCGCAGTTAAACGCGTGCCTCCATTCCTAAATGCGTCAAATTATTATTATTTGAGGTGGACACATTCCTTAACAGCAGTATATACCACTACGCATAATTAGTGGTCAAAATTCATCAAGGGTAGCATAACTTCACACCCCACAGAGTGCATAAAAAGAAGCGTTACTCCATTTTTACCTCCTTATAGAGTAATTTGCATTTGGAGTGAATCAGTTACCGCGACAAGGTTTCGCCGTTTAGCAGCTGATCTTAGCAGCTGATCTTAGCAGCGACTGAAGCCTAATAACGTTTTGTGCCAACCAGATTGCAGTCCTTTCTCTTTTTCAGAAACAGTTGGCCTCAGTGTTTACTAACGTGTGTTATCTCGAAGCTCTCACCAACTCCAGGCGGCGCCCGATCGTCAACAACGCCACAAACTGCTGCTCCCGCCGAAAACAAAACGCAAGCACCAGAACGGCGCGTACTTAACCAAGAACAAAAGGACGCTATACCCTTCGCTCTCTCTCTTCTCCAGTCTACGACGCGGCAAGACGACGACGGACCCGATTTAGAAGCGTCCCCACATACGCGGTGAACAAACTCTCGGCCCTCGAAATAGCGCGCCCATCTCGGCAAAAGCGCGAGCACAAACGCACTTGACTATAGCTAAACGCACGCGCAGCGCATCGCCCCGAAACGTGCACGAGAATATCGCGAGAGAGATGGTCTTTTCCCACCGCATGTCAACCCTCCCCTTCCCTCCTTACCTTTTTTTCTTTTACATAGGCCTAACTTTCGCGGACGAAATGACAGTCTTGAAGAGCGCAAATCAAAAAGAAAGTTTTAGGCCCGCGAAGAAAAGCGCGCCAAGAAATGCGCACCAAAACAAAAAGAACGGAAAAAGAGAGACAGAAGGATGAGAGATGAAAGTGCACCGACTTTCCTGTTACAGTCGCTTACGAAAAGTAGGACAGACGCTTTCCTCGACCCGAACCGGTGCTCGCACGCATAAGAGCTATAAAGAGATGTTTCGAGCTCGTAGCTTTGGTGCGCCTGAAAACGGGTGTTATATATATATGATAATATGATCTCTGCGGACGTGTACGTATACGTAACGGGAAAGAAGAGAGACCCAGAAAAAGAGCGACTGATTATCCGGAAGCATTACGTAACAAGCGACACGGGTTCGTGAAGGGGGATGACGTTATTCTCGTACTGCCAACTCGCAGCGCTCAAGTAGGACGAAGAAATCGTGCTCTTAGTTCGAAAGCAAGCAAGTCGTGTTCAAGCGCGGTGCATGCATGGGGAAACGCAGCGCACATGCAGACCAGTACTTATGAACCAGTTATATATCTTTACGGATACAAACTCCGCCCGAGTCGCCGGTGCATAAGCTGCTAGCAGTGAAGTTACGACAAAATCTGCACGTAAAGAAGCGTGAGTTGCTTTCGGAATTATACAAAAAAGAAAAGCTGAAAAGAGATAATATTCCAAACCTGCAACGGTCAAAGAATATTAATATTTTAGAACCTTCTGCCAATGTGAAATGTCTTGAGGTCCACATCGGTCAGTCAAATGAAAAGGCTATCCATGAAGGTAGGCCGCGGAGCGGCTTATTTCGATAGTGTACCTGTATGATCACCTCAGTATCGCCCTCTGCCGCCCCCATATGGCATCATATGTGTGTCAGCCTGCGTAGCCGCGGCATGTAAAAAAAAAAAAAAAAATGTAGGGAACACAATATCCTATAGAAGGAACGTCCTCTCCAGTAGACTCGCCGCTTCTGTATGGAGATACCCCTGGTTACCATGATCCTATCCTTACCTCCCCCCTCCTTTCCCCTTGTTTTAAATCTCACTTCTCGCATTGCCGAAGCAGCAGCGGCTGGGACGCGTGATGCCACCGACCAGCGCCTCCTCTATACGAGGCGCTGCACCGACTTCGATACGCGCGGAGCAGGAAAAGGTTGTCCCCGTCTCCTTTGCGGCTCGTCCCCCCGTACACGGTTCGCGCGCGAGAAGAGGCGCCAAAATGTAAGCCGCAGAGAGTCGGAATTAGCCTCCTTCGGCGGCGGCGGCACCCGTACACGGCGCACGAGCTCGACGTCAACGGCGGCAATCGCGCCAAAGCGCGTTTCCGCGTCCCAAAAAGTAAACTCCACGAGTGCGGGAAGAACCTGTTTCTGCACCTATGGGTACACTAGAGAGAGAGAGAGAGCCACTGCTGCTGCTGCCGTGCGCTTGCCACTGCTTACTTATACTCACGGCTGCTCCTTTACTTGTTGTATACTTTCCTGCGGTTAGGCAAGCAGGTTACCTGTGGTACGCAACTGCATGCCCGTGCTGCATGCATGTGTGCGTACTTATGGATGTAGTACGCGTTGTGTATGTATACGCGTGCCTATACGGACGCGTGAGTCAGTCGGCGAGCTTATACGGCGGCGTTCAGTTGCGCAACGCGCTTGCTTGCTACACGCTGCAATAGGGCGGGAACGGTGATTTCTGCACACGCGTGATTTACATCCGAAATGGCGTCGTGCGTGAGGTGACACGCTGCAGACTCCATCAGGTGTTCCGGCAAGTGACACACACGCAATACACTTTACGCAACTCAATGCTGTTTGATTTCCGCAGACGACTGAATTGCTTCTGTTGCCAGGCAAAAGGCTGCGGCATGGCAAGTGTAAATTGGACCGATCCACGTTAAAGGGAAGCTGAAATGCTTTTTTGACAATTTTCCGAGATGCGCGCATTAGAATATATGAAACTTGTAGATTAAACTCAAGAAGTGGTTTCGGTCTGCAATTTAAAGTTATGACGTAATCTACAATTAAAATTGCGACAATCTTCAGGCTTCTCCTCACAGCACTGCCGCAGTGCGGTGAAACTAGACGTAGAGATCATTATGGGTCAAGTTTCGAAATTTAACAACATTCGCCCAATTCTTTCTGCGAGTCACCCGATGCCACCAAACAACGCCCTGCGACCTTTTACCTTCGTTGGCGTTGTTCTTTGTCGGAGAAAACGTTTCTAGGAACGTAAAAGCTGTGTTGAAAATACATCACTTCTACAGATGACGTCACCACTCGGGTCCCTACTTTCGCACTTTCACTGTGTACCTCGCATAAGCCTGAATGCCGAAGTAGTATTATTCAGGGATCACGTCGTCAATTTAAATGCTAGCGCCAACCGGCTTTGTACGATTTACCTTTAGCCGTCACACATTCGACATCTTTAATTTAGTTGAATTCTAAAACAGCTTACGTTAACCTTTAACAGCAAATAAATTCGGCTGAGTGAGCAGCCTCGCAGGGATGCTGAATGCGAAGGAAAAGGAGACAGATAACGCTAAGAATTTCACTACTGTGCGCTGCTTTTTATTTATTAGTGACCTTCGTCACAAGTAAAATATATACCGGGTATATATATATATATATATATATATATATATATATATATATATATATATATATATATATATATATATATATATATATATATCGGCTTGTACACTGAAAAAAAATTTTGTTGAAGAGTACAGAAATTTTCTGGCAGCTGTCCTGCCAGAAATATTTTGTTCTGTTATGTTTTCTTTTTTTAATTTTTCTGTGATTTTGCAGTTTTTTCTGTCTACAAGTGATCGATAATTTTCAAAAACTGACAAAAAAAGATTGTAATACCGCATTTTTGTTTTATTGCTCTTTTTTTCTGTCACAGTAAAAATAATGATGCAAATGCAAATAAGCCTTTCTTTATACTTGTCTTTCATTTCACGTTTTCTGGCTGTAACAACAATTAAATTGCATTAGGCGCCAATTTCTTCAATGAACACTATTTTAGGGCGAAAGCCTTGCCAGCTACATCTCACGAATATGTCTCGGCGCTGGAAATACTCGATGGCACCCATAAGGTTGGCCTCGCAACAGCCGTTGTCTAGCCACCGAAAAGTAGAACAAGGCGTAACAGGTAACACTGTAGCAGGGAGCCAACAAAAACGCACCTCAATGTGGCGCCACTAGTTATCTGACTTCGAATCGAAATTGTTACGCAGCCGATCATCGGACAGTGTATTCAGGGTTTTCGTACCATTTCGCTTTCTATGCAGAATTTACCTGCTATTTAAGTAAAAATCAATTTGCAGTAGAAAATAAAACAGACGGCAAAAATATATCTAAATGTTTGCCTTCCAATCAAGGTTTCAACTGGAAAACAGAATATTATTGTTTTTTTCGTGAACGTGTTTCGGTCAATGAAGTAGAACAGATATTCTCTGTATTGGTACAGAAATTTTCTTTAAAAATACCTGTAATTTCACACACATTTTTTACAGTGTACATGCGTCATAATCAATTCTCAAGTAACATGCACAACAGGTTTACATTAAACGAGAGCACTCAAACCACTTCGGAGCACTGTAGATAGGACGACTTAAAGCCGTTACTTGATGTGTACAAAATAATGGTGTTGCGGTAAAACGGTATATATAGAACTGTACGTGCAGTCGAGCGACAGCACGTGAAATCATTAACTATTTAAGCTCACAACTAGGTTTTGCTTTCGTTATTAAGACTGAAAGTAACCTTGCGCATAAGCTCATTTATGGACATGTGCAGCTTCCCGCCAGCGGCAGCGGTACGTAATAGCGCTATATGGCAAGGTTTGATTTATGGGCTTAACGTCCCGAAGCGACTCAGCCGCTATGAGAGAAGCCGTAGCGGAGGACTCCGGAAATTTCGACCACCTGGGGATCTTTAACGTGCACTGACGTCGCACAGCACACGGACCCCTTGCTTTTCGCCTCCATCGAAAAGCAGCCGCCACGGCCGGGATTCGATCCCGCATCCTTGGACACAGTAGTCGAGCGCCCTAACCACTGCGCCACCATGGCGGGGTCGCTATACGCGGTAACGATATGCTGAAACCGTCCAACAGCCGACGATCGCCGTTTATACGGTTGGCACTGGATACCGGATGGTGAATGCGCCGGTACATAAAAACTTCGCGCAACGCTTCCCTACGGGAAGCACATGCCACTGGCAAATAAATTGCGCGCAATTAAGATGCTTTTTTTTTTTTTTTTCGCAGACTGCGAATACAGAGACTGATACGAGTACCGGAAGAGGCGAGAATAGCATCTTTTACCTCGTGACACCGCGTAGTTGCTCCAACTCTTAAAGCCCCACAAAGCTTAAGATGCAGTTAACTAATTTATTTGTTTAAACCAGTGCACGAGGAAGAAAAACAATTTCACTGCAAAATAAGACAAAGTCTAGAGAGGCGCACGAGCCCGTGGAAACAGGCGGCTTTCCAAGAGCTCCAACAGATTTTGTTTCCAGCGACTGCGGGAGCAGAGAAACAGCCAATGGAGAGCGGTGCCAGTAACGCGACACAGACGCTGTGCATTCAGTGATCGATCGTGGCTTAAGTTCAAACACCCACTTTTCTTTTTTTTATCCCACGCGATTTTGAGTGGTTAGCGTTCCGCAGCAGTTCATCACAGCCCACGCCTGTGGGCCATGAACGATAAGAAGAAATTGGACGAAATAAAAAAAGCCGCTTCATATTAGTCGCTAGTTTGGATGCTCTATGGTGGGACCTATTAAAGAGAAGTTAAAAATAAATGGCTCCGCACCGTGCCATGTAAGTGGCTTACTTCTGAACGCGTCGGTTCGTCGCCAGCAAACTGTAACCAACGGCAACAAGAAGAAAGAATTTCAAGGCTGATGCTCTTTTTGTGAATCATACTTTTCTCGACAGCAAACTTTCCTGATACTCAGTTCATTGCGATCAAAGCTCATGCTGGGTCGCCACGCAGAAGAGTATGCTGGACTGAAAACCTTCAAACGGACGAGACGGGGGCAACTCTTTTCGCCGTTTCCCCTTACGAAGAAGCGACAGAGTTGATGGCATACACACCATCAAACGAGCGGACCAACTACTACTTCGAAATGAATAGAAGTGTGAAACGAGAATAACAACAGTATTCAGTCCCCATGGCGAACAGGATTATAACATAAAAGAGTAACACTGATGGCTCACACTACAGGGTTGCTATGAGGGAGTAACGGCTACCCTTGAATGGGCCGAGGACCATGGCAACGCAGATAGTACCTCAAGAACCACGCCACACTTTGTCCGTTCTGGCTCGGAATACACCACTGTACCACGTGACTACAGAGGACGTATACCTCGACAGACCCAGTCAAAGGACCCACAAAGCCACAGCCGCTTAAGACACACCAATGTGACAAAGAGTGTCTAAAGCTAGCGGCGAAGGCAGATCTTCTCGGTGACGACAAACCACGACTGCTACCAACGTCGTTAACTCTAGGCAAACTGCAACATACTTCGCCCGGAAACTGGTGATTCGACGAACCAATGGCGTCAATAAGCAACCGGAAGGAACGAAATAAAAAAAAAAAAAGGGCCACCAAGTGGTCACAAACGAACCAGCAACAAAACGTTTTTTCTTTTCTTTTCTTTTTTTTTCCACGTAACTTCGCCACACCAAGCATGACTTAACAAAAACTTCATGACTCCGCAAAAACGTAGCAGAGAGCAACTAAGTTCGGTGCTTTCAGAGTGCACAAAAATAACAATTCCATTAGGTACATCAGGGGAGTCAAAATCGAAGAGGCGGACAAAATCGAGCCACAAGCTCTCTAATCACTGAAATCCGAACATGCCTCAGGCTCCTTCCACGAAAACAAAGGCTCTCGTTTCATTCTTACGCTTCGCTAAGCCATGCAAGCCGACAAGACGAAGTCAGCCCGCTATGTAACGACACTTCGCCCGAAAAGCAACAATCAATCTTTCGTGGAACCGGTCGAAACACCTCCAGAGAGAGAGAGAGAGAGAGAGGGGGGTAGGGGAGCTGTTTCCTAACAACGCGTTCAAGTGCGCAGTAGCGACTCCACAGCACCCAGGAACAACAGTGCCACCAACAACAAAAGACAAAAAAAGAGAGAGGGAGAGAGAAAGAACAAACGAACACGGCACATTATTAGCGTTCGACGTCTTGCAAATCAAGCCAGCCACGACCCTCGAGGCATTTTCTCCCAATTTCCCAACAGAGAATTGCCGCAGCTCGCATGTGGGTGTTGGCAAGCGAAGCCGTCAGCGCGCACTGCGTATGGCGCCCGCGTATACAAAAAGGGAGCAATGAGGGCACGCGTCAAGTGCGGTAGAAGCACGCAGATTTCAAGGTCGTGCCCGCGGACGGTTGGGGCGGGGGGGGGGGGGGGGGGGGCTGCTTACCGCGTGCTTCGTTTCACCGTTGCCGTGACGACGGACTTTGGGAATCCTGTCGCGGGCGGCGAGATTTCTTGGAAAGAACTCGCCGCCGGGGTTCATTCGACACCGCAAAGCGAAGCGACCCAGCAGCAGCGCGGTTGAGAGTTGCAACACCGTAGCGAGCAAAAGAAGCGGGGGAGACCGTTACGCGCCTGCTCTCAGTCTTTTCAATTTACCCCGCGATACTGCGTGGGCGAATAAAGACGAGGGGGCATCGCACGGTGTAGATGGACAGAAGGTCGGTGTATCCTGTTAATATCCCCTCTTCGTCGCTAGATTCGACGCTCCATGGCACGTGCGCTTCTTGGAATCCCGCGATTTCACTAAGTCAGTACCTCTATTTTTCGCCAAAGCGACGTTCCCCACAACCCTTCACCACCCTTTTTTTCTTTTTTCGTGTACATGCGACGTCAACCACAGGGGTCATCGTCCACGGTTTAGCGCGCATCCAAGAGCTTGTAATGCAATTACGTGAGTGGAATGCAGTGCGCGTATTATGGCAAACCGTAGTACACGAACTGTGCAGAGGTGACCGATAGCTGACGTGGTTAACTTCCTCCTGCCGCCTCCTGTCGTCAGCACCGCGCGCGGTGTTGTTTCTTCGTAGAAGGCGCGCGAATAGAACAAGCACTGCGCACGCACGCCGCCCTCCGTCTTTCCTCCGTCCATATCCCTCGAGGAGCACGTGTCCGCGCCATACCGTTCCTATCAACGGCATCTCGCGATGCCTCGCAAGAAGAAGCTCTCGGACAAGATTTTCGTGCTTGCCCCTCCCTACATGCTGCTCGACAGAGAAATCGGCTGCAGTGCAGATAGGCCGCGAACCACGAAAGTGCAGCGAGTGAAGATCTGTGACGAATAGCTCTGCGTCTCCTATCGTTGCAATTCACAGCCACACTTGCACCGCCACTGGCGACTCCGACTTGCAATCCCGAGCCGTGGAACAGGGTCGGGATCTTCATTGTCTCGGAGGCACGTACTGACCAGTGACCACATTCCCTATACACAACTTTTCTTTCCGTAATAATCTTGTGCTTCATTCCCTCGCTCCTTTCAAGCCAACAGGGGAACTTGTTATATACTAACATACAATCCCAGAGCTGCGTAGCGACAAATATCTCAGCGCAGTGCTCCTGCGTTGAAGCGCGCGACAGCTCTCGTCCAAGCGATCGGAGGCCTAAGAATGCGGTGACGTATCTACAAACAAAACTACACTGTCATCTGCAGCAGATTTCAATATGTCGTCGATAGCTCTATGTGTTCCTGGCAAAGTTTGCATGCAGGAAGAGACTCGCGCCGACCAGATAATGAAATTCTGGATTATATAAGAGAGGTAAGTTGGGCTAGTTGGTTGACATTCATCGTACGAACAGGCCAACTACGCTAAAAAAAAAACTTGAACGAAAATGAAAGACTGTACGCGCGTCTTGTCTTTCACTTTTCTTTGTCTGTGTTCTTTAGCGCAGTTACCCCATTCGTACGGTAAAATTCGGATCGCTGCTGACGTGGAGCGATCTAAAGAAAGAGCCAAAGTTCTTGACGCCGCAGTTACCGCGGGTCGGGGCAACTCCCATAGTCGCGACTGCAGCCGCGAAACGGCGTATAATGTGCCACCACCATGGGTGCGCGTGCGCGCGCGGGAGACGAGAACGTCGACGGGGACGAATCATCGTCGATGGAGGGTGAAGGAGGGGGAAGAGCAGAAGGCTCCTTATCACGGCGCTGACGCCCCAAACAGGTTTGGCGGAGGATGGAGACGTGGAAATGCCAGCGCGGGGCCTTCACCTCACCCGCCGCGCGGGGCCGGGGCCACGAACGAAGAAGACCCCACCGCCCCCGACGCCGGCAGCGCGGGATGCGCGACGCGCCACCAACGACGGAGACCCTCCGCTCCTCCTTCGAATCCAGCTGTACTGCACAGCGGCACGAGAGAAAGGCTACAACACTGGCGGGCTCCAAGGTCCGAAACACTCCAGTGCACACTCCAAAGTGTCACTGCGTTTTTTTCCGGCCACGCAATAAAACTAAGTGGCAGGTCATGTACAGCAACACCTCCGGGTACCTCTTGCATGGCTTTGCTTCGATGCGTGCCTACGTCGGACGCAATGTTGCTTTGAAAGCTGCAACCGTGTTATAGCTAGAAATGAATGAGCCTGTACAAAAAGCCTGAATACCCTCACAACGAGATCCGGTCACGGCAACGCCGCTAAAACAGAAGCGCTGGCTCACCTGTTCGTTATCAGCGCCCCCGTCTACGTCGAGAACTTTCATTCAAGAATGTTCAGCGTCCTATACTGTTTCCGCGTGAGTTCTAGAATGTAATGAGATACGGCACCGGCCCTTCACTCGTTTACTCCCCCCTCCCCCTACCTCCAAGAAGAAAAATAAAAGAAGGCCGGCGGAAGCTGATAAGTTCCTTGAGAAAGCTGCGCAAAATGTAAATTCAACAATGTGCGCGCACGAAAGACACGCACTCGGTATAGTACAACACACAGGATGCTCACTGTTGGGCGTTCAGGAGGCGGCAGAGAGCGTTATTACAATTAACGAGGCGTCCAAGCTCAAAATAGGCAATCAAGGCAGGCCACGCAATTCTAAAAGCTCAGGTGGCTGCCAATTCATAAAGATGCTGCGAACACATCTGCACAATCCGAAACAATGCGCGCTTAATCACCTGTTAACCATCACACAGTAATATGTGCTATGCTAATACTGTAATACGCGAAGGAACGGCGCGTGTTTCACGCACATAAGCAAACGCCAAGCGGGCATAAAGAAGTCGCAAACTGCTTTGCTGAACAATTCCTTAGCTCTGCGGGAAAGCTACCTTGGGGGACAAGGTGTGAAGTTGTGGCCGCAAAAGGGACCGTGCAGGAGGGCACGCAACCGCCCCGTATACGTGCTCAGGTGCCGCAGTCGTCGCCCACGCACTGACGACGCGCGGGAGCGTCAGCGACGCCCGTTTATAAATATGGGGGTTTTCACCGTGCAGAGTCCAAGAATGGCCTGCGAATCTCCTCAATCAGGAGGGACCGTCTGTGCCCAGCGAGTTTCCAGCGACCTGCGTTCACCCACACCGCGCTCAACCCTCCCATCCACCCATTTTCTATTTTGATCAGCTCATACATACATTCCATCGACCGTCACATGCACTGAGCTGAAATTATAACTTCAGGCAGGTCGAGCATGAATAACAAACCCGAGTCGTGAAGGTAACCTGGTCGAGTATTCGAGTGCCAAAAGGTTCTAGACTCCGCGCTTCACAAAAAATCTACCTGGAGTCTTTTTTTCCGAAGCCTCCTTGGTGCCACCCCTGCCCCTATCGCTAAAAGCCTTATTTAATGTCTCCCGATGAAGTTTCAGCAAGCGCTGAATATCTCCCATTTAATCTTTCCCCATCTTACCCTGAATATGCAGCCTTCAGAGACTGTGCCCTCGGCGGTCATTTTACACTGCGCGAGCTTGAGGTTCGCTGTGTGCATGTCGTGCGCACGAATGGGCGATTTGGTTCGACTGCTTCAATCTTGCAGCTTCGTCTGGCCGCGGAGGGCCCGTAGAAAAGTTTCCCATTTCCGGCTTTCGTTAGAGTACATCGCTCCCTGTGAAAAGAACCCAGCTTGCTGCGAATGCGACGCACGGTCAGATTCTCCCTTCGACTGAGTAAAGAGTGCCAATCCTTTCCCACTTGCAAAGAGTGAGCGCAAAGGAAGGCGCTCAGCAAAAGTGCGGCCCCCTAAGCGGGGGCCATCACCCCCCTCGGGGTCCGCCATTACCGCTGGCCGCCAGCGGACGTGGACCTCAAGGGAGCGTGCATCGCGGAGCACCATCGGCAGCGATGCTGCATACGGCGACGCCGGCCTAATGGTCGACCGGCCGGCTGACACGGTCGTCGCTGGCGTCTCTGGGAGAGGCGGTCGCTTTCGCTGCTCCCGAGGCCGAGTGAGAGAGCGCGCAAGAGGAAAGCCCAGCGAGCAAGCACGCGCTAGAGGAGGCGTCTCGTCGGACGAGTCCTGCCGCCGCCACTCCAGACCGTGCACTCTGCCTAATGCCTGCCTGTTCAGTGCCCGGCGTCGCAAGCAAGCCATGCAGGACTACGTGCGTTCGCGCGCGCGCCCAAGAAGTCGACGGCACGCGATCGGAGAGTGACGAGCAGCGTGCGCGCGCCGAAGTTGCGCCAGCTTGCGTCCCATTAACCGGTCACGTCGCTTTGAACCGACCGCATTGTCCTGGTCATAAAAAAAAAAAATTACATTGTTGTGTTCCAAGGACTGCAACTCGGGCTCAGACGCGTGCGCGGCGTAATGACGTAACTCTCCGACTAACTGAGGATATTTGACGTGCACGGAAAATATCGATACAGCGAGTACAACTGCAGAATTTGGTGTGTGCCTTCATATGCAACCGGCAGACACAAAACTAATGAGCATCCCAACGCTGAGAAACACAATCTTAGGGCGCTGCAAGCCATTACCGTAGGTGCTTCATGAAGCGGCGTAATCTTTATGTGCTCTCTCTATCTCTCTCTCTCTATATCCCTCTCTCTCTCTTTTATTTTCTGCCGGTCTCGCCAACGAGACTCGTGGGACGGCACTTTGGACATACGATGACGTTCATGGCAAAGGTAACGTGGAGCTTCTGTATGGGTAAAGGTGTATACTGCACCTGAAGGTTTCATCATCATCATCAGATGGACTATACCCACTGCAAGGAGACGGCATCTCCCATATTACTTCGATTAACCCGGTCCTGTGCTAGCTGCATCCACTTCACCCCTGCGAACTGCTTAACCTCATCCGCCCACTGCTTTCCTTCCCTCGGAATCCAATTTGCTGCCCATATAGACCATCGACTGTCCTCTCTTCGTACAACATGCCCTATTCATGCCCATTTCTTCGTGATTTCCACTAGAATGTCATTAACACGAATTATTTCTTTAACCCACTCTGCGCACTTCCTATCTCCTAACGTTAAACTTATCATCTTTCGTTTCATAGCCCTCTGCGTTGTCCTCAAGTTAAGTAGACCCCACTTCGTTTGCCTTCACGTTTCAGCCCCATAGGTGGTAAAGGTAAGACGCAACTGTTGTATACTTTCCTCTTGAGCGATACCAATAAGCTGCTAGTCCTAATTTGCGAGTATTTGTCAAATGCCCATCCTAATCTTATTCTTCTATTTCCCTTTCATGGTTTGGATCTGCGGTTACTATTGCCCATCTTCAGTGCTTTGCTACCTGCTGTAAACTGCTGTTCATTTCCGAGGCTGATGAGCACTGTGTTAGTTTTCTGCATGTTAATTTTTAGGCCTATGTATTTTTCTTCTTTTCACGTCTGGGTAATCAATCATTACTTGCGATTCGCCCCCTGAGCTACTTAGCAAGACAACGTCATCAGTAATGAGGTATTCTCCATCAACCCTTATCCCTAACTGCTCCCATTACAAGTCTGAATATTTCGTCTAAGAAAGCTGTGAATAGCACTGCGGAGATCGTGTCTCACTGCCTGACACCTTTCCTTACAGGAATTTTATTACTTTCATTATGCAGAATTATGATTACTGTGCCGCCACTATAGATATCTTCCAGTACCTTCACATACGGCTCATCTACACCCTTATTTCGTAATGCCTGCATGAGTGCCGAAGTTTCGAACGAGCCAAATTCTTTTTCGTAATCACTGAATGCAATGTAAAGGGGCTTGCTATACTCCTAACATTTTTCTATTTTTCTATCACCTGGTTGATCGCATGGGTATGATCGATAGTACAGAGCACCCTTTCCGAAAACCTGCTTGATCCTTCGGTTTATCAAAGTCTAAAATTGTTCTGATGCTATTAGCGATCATTGTAGTAAATATCTTGTACATAATAGTTAGCTGATTGGTCTGTAGTTTTGCAAGCCATTTGCGCTCTCTTCCTTATGAAATAGGATAATGTTAGCATTCTGCCATAATTCCGGTGCCGTCGATGCAACCAGTCATTGCATATAAAGGGTGACCAGTTTTTCTAGCACAATGTCTATATCCCCCCCCCCCCCCCCTCCCGCCATTCTTCAACAAATATGCAGTTACCACATTCTCCCCTAGCTGTTTTCCCCTTTTTCTTAGATCCTAAATCTTTCTTAACCTCGTCCTTCGTTACTGGCGGAATGTATAATTGCTCTTAACCAATTGCCCATCTCATTAATCTCCGACTCCTCTGGGTACACTGTAAGGTCAGTATATATAGAACTCCTCGGCTGTTTTGAAGATCTTGTCCACATTAGTGATGATTGCCCGTCTTGGCCTTGTCTCTTAGCGCATACATCTTATTTTTACCTATGCCTAATTTTCTCTTCACCACTTTAAGGCTGCCACCATTATTTAGAACACGCTCGATTTTTTTTTTTTTTTTATGTTATACTTCCTTATGTCGGACACTTAGTACCTATTGATCAGCTTTGATAGCTCTGCCAGTTCTGTCTTGTCTGTTGGGTTGTATGCTTTCATACTTTGGTACCACGTCGTAAACCTGAAGGTTTACGTGTTCACATGTAACGTGGACGTGTTCACGTGTTCGGCATGTCCTGAATCACATGCTGAACATGGGAAATGGGGTATCCCATCACTACCATTTTCAACTGGAAGGGAAAATCGTTGGACATGAGCATGTGCTAAAGTGGTTTCCTTAAGGTAATGTATATTCAAAGCCGATAAAAAAAGGGGCGGAGCCGAGGACAGAGGACATGCAACCGCTAATCGCAATACCAACTCTCTATCAATAAATATACGACAAAAACAATGACACAGCAAAACAAAAACGACCAAGAAAAATAATCACAGACAAAATTAAGGGCGGTCCCGCGATTCAATAATCGTTTTCGTTGTGAATCGAGAATAATACTACAGCCAAGTCATCGCAAGTATTTATACGTTCAATGACAGTTCCCGACCTGCACAACAAGAACACGTACCTTTTTCCTCGAGCGGCACAAAATGCGAGCGCACACAGTAAATTGCTCCGACCCATTTCATTTCGTTTCCTTTTTTCTTTTTTTACCGGCTCCCCACATCGTCTGTAGAGATGACATTACATGCATACTGAAACTAACGAAATGGTTCAAGCAAAAAGCAGCGCTGCGCTTTTTTGGGGTGGAGAAAGTAGGAGCTTTTTCCCATCGGAACGGGCATTCTGAACGCATTCATTAACCGTGGAGACGTGAATGGTGGTAAGTGCGCTTGAACAGCCATTACACAGAATAGCCACCGTGCAAAAGAAGAAGTCAACGCGTCCAGCTACATCAGTAACAGTGCAAAGCAGCGCACACGGAAGCGAAGCCAAAAATAATCGAAACGAGGTTAAAATGCATGCGTTGCCTCCCGTCGCATTTGGGCATAATTTGGACTTGGAAACGGGCTATCAATAACGCGTAATAAACGCGTACTCAAGCAGGCAACGCTTTTCACACAGGCAAACAAGCAGTATTAACTTCTTCCCGGAACTACTCAGTTAGAAGAAAACATAATGCCTTCAGTCCATGGTGCCATACTCACCCCTGTGAAGAACGCGATAGCCAACTCAGCTGCCTACGCGCGTGCAAGGCAGAACAAGTTTACCGAACAGGGGATGCGCTGCATTTCATCCGGCGAAGCTACAGCCTCTTTTGCCTCTCGGCACCGGAAAAGGCAGCAACTTTCTCTTCGAGCACTCTTTCCGCGATGATTCATTCTTAGAAGCTCAATTTAGAGCAAACGCCGCACCGCGAAAGCGGGTAGAAGAGAAAGCAGAGAGAGAAAAAAAAAAAAAACAACAACAAGGTAAACGACCAGCTGGTATGCGAACAGGGCTTATTAGAAGCCGGAAACCGATCTTCGCAACGCGACGGCAGCAGCTCCCAAGCCGGCGTGGAAGCGCCAAGCGCCGGAGACACCTCCCCGTGGTTAGCGCGAGCGCCCGGAGCGTTCGCGCGGAATCCATATACATAATGAATGGAGAGAGTGCGCGGCAGAGTCGCTCAACCTTACACGCTTTGCGTAGCGCTTTGGAGAGTGCAACGAACCCGACGGGGGATTTCCCTCCCGCAAAGTAGGAAGTACACGGGGCGAGAGGGTTCATGCCCTCTTATTACCGAAACTATGTTCCCTGGAAACGGGAACTCCTGCGAACCTGCGGTGGGACTCGGACGGCCAGCGTTGCCACGGGAGATGGCAACCAGCGTTCCTTTTTTTTTTTTCTTTCTTTTTTTTTTTTTACGCAAGCGTTTAAAAGCCATACTCCGATCAACTAGATAACGTATGCGACTGTGGGTACAAGGAAGTGGAACGTACGTTCGGGGCCCATTCCTGGTGTAGTGTACAATAGCTGGAAGGGAACTCTAACGAGGGCTCATTCCAACAACGCTTGTAAATCTTATTAACGCTGGTCCATTTAGGTGGCTTGGAAAGCCAGATGGGATATAAACGAATTAGCGGAGACATGGAAAGACGCAAACTGCAGTACGGAAGAGGGTGAGTGTTGCCAAACATTCGGATGCGAGGAACTTTATCAAAACTGATCCCTGGATTACGCCAGGAAACAATACAAGCGAAAAAGAAAGCTAAAGCGAAAGCGTAAGATTTCCAACACTTAATTCCAGCGTCCAACTAAAAGAAACCACGCATCGTATGAGTAGCGACTTTATTGAAGGACTCCCAAAGGAGTAGCATGCTAGGCTTACCACCAGGCAGACATCTCCTGTTGCCATTAAAATATATTTCTCTCCCAAAACAAGTTTTTCGTAATTAACTTACGCAATTTTCTAACCAAGGCACCTGCAAAAATCTGGAGGTTTGGTATCTCGTCGACTAAATCCAAAGCATTTAAAGGCGGGAACAACTAGCCATCTGCTCAAGCCTTAGATGCATTTTACTTCAGTCTGCTAAAGCGATGATGGTTTGGTTTGGTTTGTGGGGTTTAACGTCCCAAAGCGACTCAGGCTATGACAGACGCCGTAGTGGAGGGCTCTGGAAATTTCGACCACCTGGGCCTCTTTAACGTGAACTGACATCACACAGCACACGGACGCCTTGCTTTTCACCTCCATCGAAAGGCGGCCCCCGGGTTTCGATCCCAAATCCTTGGGAACAGTAGTCGAGCGCCGTAACCACTGCGCCACACCGGCGGGGTAAAGCATTGATGGTATATCAGTCCAAATTTCAGGTCTGCCGAAGACAGACCAGCCATAAGTGATAAAGTAATCACCGAATAAGGAGTAAATAACCAGATAAAGAAATAACCTGGGCATAACCAGATAAAGAAGAAAGAAATAACCTGGGCATAAAGAAATGCCCAGGGCCCAATGGCATCAAAACCGAATTTCTATAACGATAAGCAGAATAAAACTCAAAATACCTCGCGCTTATTTTTTGAGTACTCTGTTAGTAATGGTTTGTTTCAGTTAGTTACATGGAAGCTAGCAAAATTTATCCCGAGATTTAAATATAGCAGGACGGTAGACTTAGCAAATTACCGTCCTGTCTCAATAAGTACTTGCTCGTAACTACTTGAGCACGTAGTATCAAAATGCCTGCAGTCTTACCTACAAAAATATAAATTATGCAGAATCCAGCACGGCTTCCGGAAAGGGTTATCGACAACATCTCAGCTGACTAAATTAGTACATCACCTTTCCATATGGCCAGACCGATATTTTTATGGACTTTGTTGAAGCCTTTCATGAGGTATGAAATCCAAAATTAACAACAATTTAGACCACATTTACGAATCCATAACAAAATGGTTCACTTCATATTTTCATGACCGTGAGTAGCATTTTCAGCTGGGGGAAACGGAAACAAGAAGTGCAATGGACTGTTTTGCCCCCAAAGCTTGCAGCCAAGAGCAGTGGCGATCATTTTACGTACCCCAAAATAAGAAAACGTGCCATCTCTCTCTCTCTCTCTCTCTCTCTCTCTCTCTCTCTCTCTCTCTCTCTCTCTCTCTCTCTCTCTCTCTCTCTCTCTCTCTCTCTCTCTCTCTCTCTCCCCGCCCCAAAGAAAAAAAAAACTGTCACCTAGCCGTTTTTTGTGGGTGGTGTCATACCATATCGCTTCCCATTTAGCTAGTCAGATTATATTTATCTAGTTAAATCTGCTGATTAGATTAGAATCGGCGACATACGAATGCCTCCAGATGTATACACCATTAATCGTAAGTGCAGGTGACCACCAAGAAGTGAAAAAGATGCTGCGCCTACACTTTCCAAAAATCCCAGGTGGTCAAAATTACTCTGCAGCCCATCACTACGGCTCCTTTCTCTCTCTTTCCACTTTCACTCCCACCTTCCTCCCTTCCCTTACGGCGCGGTTCATGTATCCACAGAGCAAGTGTTTTATTATAAAGAGCGGCTGCATGAAACGAAGAGGCGTCCGTGTGCTGTGCGATGTCAGCGCACGTTAAAGATCCCCAGGTGGTCGAAATTACCCCGTAGCCCTCCACTACGGCTCCTCTTTTTCTCTTTCCACTTTCACTCCCACCTTCATCCCTTCAATTACGGCGCGGGGCAGGTGTTCATATAAACAAGTTTCACAGCTACTACGCATTTCTCTTCCTGTGAACTAATTATTATTATCAACTAAAAAAGGTAAACAGTGCCACTCTTCCAAGACCACACAATAGGCAACCTGCAATGGAGTTAGCTGAGACATGTGGCGCCACCAGGCGGCCGACGGGATCTAATACTGAGTCGGCGCAGAAGCTGACGCCGTATATGTTGCGGCCGCTGTGTTCCTTCTGCGTTCACGTTTTGTTATCCCAGTGAGTGTGATTTATTCATTTAGTGACTTCAGTGGTCTCATGCGATGCTTCGACTACTACGGATGTGAACAAGAATAAAAATAAGCGCAAGGGCGGCGAGAAAGACTGCCACAATCACGAAGGAAACCTAAGCGTACCGCTTGCTGGGAGAACCTGGGGAGAATGAGAGAAGGAGATATTGGCTGCGAGAGAGTAATGTAACTGAAATTCGTTTTGTTATGGGGCCATTGGCGTACAGACGCCAAGAAGCTAAATAAGGCGATTGCCCGTGAGCGGAGGAAACGGTATAAACTTCTGACTCGGGGTGTCGCACGCTGGTTGGGGCACACCGGGCACACTACTCAGTATGCGCTCCGCGCTGTAAAATTTGGCGTGTACTGGTAATAATGCTGTGCAAGATCGAGTGGCATACGTCCAGAAAAGCAACAAAGCCGCGCAGCCGCAAAATCGTATTCCAGCCGCATTTCAACGGAGGCGAAATAAAAAAAAAAAAAAAAATGTTCGTGGATCGGTGAACCGGATTTCTAATGCGGTGTCTATAGGAACCACAAAGCCAAAATATCTTCAAAACTTCCAATTACAGATTCCAATAAGCATATTTATCTGTAAATTAGTTCTTAAGGTGCTGAAAAAAGTCAAAGTGGCGGAGTGTAGAGGCCCGTGATACTGTGTACGCTGAGAATGGAACTTCGTTCTATAGTTCCGCGCCAAATATTTCTTTCACCGACTGCTCAAGCTACTCAAGAGTCTCTTGTCCCAGACAATAGACTATTTCATCATTAGTAGCAACAGTAAAAAATGCTAACTCTTAACGACCTCCTCTACGAAAGCTTTGCCGTTGAGTGCCAGCATTACCCGCCGGCTTTCCCCCAAGACTGAGGTACGGAGGTACAAAATGTATGCCAGTTGTTGTTGTTAAGAGCTTTATTTTTTTTAACGGTGTAGGAGGCCCCCTACTCCCCGCCCTCGGCACGCACAGTTTTCGTTGATCACGCTACAACCGCAGTGCTTGCAATCGCCACATCCGTAGCGGGTACCGCACCATATGCCTCCTGTAACTTCCGCGGCACTGTTGAAAAGTGCACCACGAACAAAAGTGTTCGTCATGGTATTAAACTGTAAAGCAAAACCAAGAGGAAATTATTATGCTGTAATCAAACAGCAAGAACAAAAAAAGAAAAAACGGCGATCAATCTCTTCTCAGGTTCTCTCTGCACTTTCAATGTTTGGGTATAAGGTGTGAACGCAATAGGTAAATGAAAAGCTACGTTTACAACATTTTTAATTCATTTAATTATTTCTTAATTCATCATCACATATCCGACTGATGCCCTGAGAAAATAAATTTCGTTAAAAAAATTCCGTCTACTCACGCGAAATTCAAAGTTGTGCGCGCGGGTGTTCCGTCGCGAGCGGCGCGCACTTCGCGGTGACGTCGACACAATTCACGTTCTAAACATGACCATTCTCGAATAGGCGGTGTCCTTTCGTCAGTATTGGTTTTCGGAAGTAGCTCTGAAGACATTCGATTGCCTTAAAACCGCAGAAAATGAGAGCCGAGATGCTTCCAGCCGTACAACGCGAACGCAACCCGACCGCGCCGGCCTACTCAGATTACTCGGCGCCGCCGTTGACGGCGCTGAACGCTGCGCTCCACTAGCGCCGCCTGGCCACTGCAGGTTGCCTATAGTACAGCGGAAGGGCGATGCCACGACCTCGCGTTCAGCATGAGAAATGCACCGGCTCCACCTCGTGATATTTTTCGCGGTCACCTTGGGCCTCCTGCATGCAACAAATCAAAATCTGCCAGCTTGTTTTTCTATCAAATAAGTAACCCCCTTGTCAATGGTACCCGTCGTAAATGTCAAGTAAGGTTGGCGCGAGTGTAGTAAGAAAAAAGTGCACAGAACTGTGCTTGGTTCGACTCTCCTGCATTTGTACGGCTTTTTTTTTTTTAAGTACTACGCCTAAATGACAACTACTTTTGTAACTTTTAAAACAAGTTACTCTCACGATTTCAGGAGTGTTTCTTGGCTCCTGTTATTTATAACCACGCTCTGAAAAAAAAAAATAAAAAGAAAGAAAGGAAGCTAGAAACTGAGTAAAAACAATGCATATTAGAAAGCGTATATACGGCTTCTACTCGGACAGATCACTAGCATCTTCGACACATTCAGGAGAGTACACATTTTAGTTATTCATATTGTTATTCAGTGTTCGCTGTTGAAAGTTAACCATCACAAACAAAACGACATACGGAGGCCTGGGCATCATCTTTTTTTTTTTTTTTTTTTTCTTCTCGGTGAAGTGGTTTGGTTGAAACGGGCTGAGATTTTAGAAGTATACTTAAGGTTAACTACGCTACACCAATCGCTCAATAAAAATTTACGTTAACAAAACTTTGCGCACATCATGCAAAGAACGCATGATGTCAGTGAAATTGTGCGCTTTCTTTAACGTTCTCCAAAATGCCTTATCACAGAGGTCTTGACCTATCAGTGCGGAAGGGCACGTAATGTTAGACTTGAAACCAAAAATATTAAAACTAATTTTTTTTTCCTTTTCACACAGCGCATGCATTGACCAAAGAAAGCAAATTTGAAGTCAGAGCTATTGTAGGTAATAATAATTATAGTGTCAGGCTTGTTAGTGGGGTCGATGGGAGACCCTACTGCATAACTGACCCAAAGGCTCAACTACGACCCATCCGACAAACCAAAGACGCTCAAGGGATCCGGGACACCCGGCCGTCGTCAAGGCGGGTGGGCTAAAGCCTTCCCTGTATCTGCTGGACAATAAAGCTATATACTCCACCCATCCAGGTCTTTAACATAATCTCGCCTTTGTACACTTCAACGCTGCGTGAGCAGCAATTAAGACAAATAGGTAAAAAAAATGCACAATAAAACTGCAACCATATTCTTACCACAATAGCGTCCCTTATTTGAGGCACCTTTAACAGTGATAACACTGATTATACTAGTGTTACAGCACATGTTATTATTGCTCCTTTTCTGGTATCAGCCCAGCTTAAATTAGCAATCTTAGCATATATATATATCTTCACCCTTCAACAAGCGCTGCGGCGAGCTAGAGACGTAACACGAGTTTCGGAGTGCCACTTGAACCCCGATAGCTAAAGAAGGATCGGGCCCAAAGCAACAACACGAGGTGATAAAGGGAACTCTGGACAAAGGCATAACAGCGGGGAGAAAAAACAAGCTCAATGTCAGTGCGCGTTAAAGAACCACAGGTGGCCGAAATTTCCGGAGTCCTCCAGTACGGCGCCTCTCATAGCCTGAGTCGCTTTAGAGTTTGGAGTTTGAGTTTATTTACTTCTTTCTACAAGAAAGGGGAAGCCAAGGCAAAAGGCGACATGCCTGACTGGGCCCCACAAAACAAACAAACAAATCAAAAAACAAGCTCAAACTCTTTCGCTGCACATCCAACACAGGAAAATGCCGGAGGTCGCTGCTCACAATGCCTGAAGGCGCGCTGGAGACACAAGCAAGGCCATCCCAGCCCCACATCGAAAACGTATACCTTTCTACCACTACATATCGCTTAGCGCTACCAATGCCCTCCGCGGGCAGATGTTTCCAACTTGGGCGAGTCGAAAGGTAACGACACTTTGTTCCCCAAGCCAATAATTAAGAAGTCCTAAGCAATGACCTTTGTAGAAAAAAAAAAAAGGAAACATACTAAGATAGGCGACTCAATAGCTCTCGGTTGGTTTCAGTGGTCTAGAGCACAACCGTACTTTCTTTAAATCTGGTTTACATCTAGCTGCAACATATACGTCTTAATCCGGCCAGTGGTTCCGTGCAGCCAGTAGCAACTTCGTTCGCTTTACGCGCACTCAAAGAGACACGGCGGTACAGCAGTCGTAAACCTAACCCTTTTTTCTTCCAGGCAAGCGCTACGTAAGACCGCCCATCACATTCGTGTGAGGAGGCCGAGGAGGCGGTACCACGCTTTAATACCGCTACTCGCCGGCGTATAGTCCATCCTGCATGGCGCAAAGAAAAAAACGACTCTCACTACACGACGACGGATAAATACGTCCAGACAGCAGCTGTGACTTGCTGCAGCGACGGGAACACTGACCGCGACACAGTACAGGCGGCAGGCCGTGCTCCGATGGCGGCTCGGTGGACGTCAGAGAGTGGCCCGGTAAAGGGTGTCATTCATCAGCGCGCGCTGGCGACCTCGAACGCGGTAACCCAGTAACTGGAGGGAGACAGCAGCGGAATTGGGAGCAGCGCGGAGGCGCGTGCGGCTGCTCGTCCTCGGCAACGCAACCGGTTCCTCTCCCACGGCAGCAGAGGAAGCGGCAGCACGCATCTACTGGACGCGCGGTGCGTACGCACGTGGTCACTTCGCGAGCGCCATTCGGCATCCACGGAAAAGGTGTGGCGGAAACACACGCGCGCGAGCGATGCTGGTGGCACCGAATCCTAATTAGCGGACCCTGAGCGTTTCGTAATCGACGAACTTTCTGGGTAAACGGCAGGCGGTTCTTAAATCGAACAATATCGTGAGCCAGTTCGGGTTAACGTTTTAAGGCGAAAGCGTTTATTGGCTCATACTCGCGGCCGTGACCCTGCCCGTTCGGTAACGAGAAGTGTCACTTTTCTTCACTAGATTCCGCGGAATAACGCCAGGTTATGACGTCATCAGCTGGTGACGTCATCGGCCAGTCTACCGTGAGGAAGATCGTTTTCATGTTCCCCTGGTAGGACGTGAAAAGCCCATGCTGGGTAACAAAATTACCAGCTTGCAGTCGCCGCCATGCGGTCACTTCTCTACAACTTAGTATCTTATCCGGTGGTGAGTAAGGCGCCTCCATTTAAGGTGGACGATAAAATTTGTTATCCATCCATCATACTACCGCGATGAAGATATCTAAAAATAAATAAATCCTGTCTCCATCGGGAATCGAACCTCAATCCCTTGGATCACCAGTACAGCGCTTTAACCAACTGCGCCAGGTCCGGGATCTCTTTTTATTTATTGCTAAATGTCCCAAACGGCGTTTAGGAAGGTAGCACAAATGAAGCGCCATGTCCGAGATAGTGAAACGCACATCGTAATTCTCCTTGTCTACCGTGAGGATGATAGCAGCCATGACAACGACGCTGCAATTAGTGATATAATTATTGACATTAGCAATAATAATTAGGTGCATTTAGTTGATAATGATAATGAGAGCAAACGTGATGCACCAGCAACGCTCAGGCTTTCGCATTTCTGCAATGTAGATTCCACAGTGTTCTCGTGAGCTTTTTTTTTTTTTTTTGTAGTTTTACATTTTACGTTTATGCTTTACGACGTTGACAGCGGTGGAGCGGTCGCGAAATCACCACAAAAACGGCTAGCACGTTCGGCAAGCGTCGGAACAGAGCCTGCGGCGCTATGTGTGCTGTACAAGGGGCAACGAACGCCACTGATTGATTTATAAGAAGGGAAAAGCGTGGTAACTGTCTCACTTGTTTTCTGTGGACACCTCAGCCTCGACGTAAGGGAAGGGAGGAAGGTGGGAGTGAAAGTGGAAAGAGAGAAAGAGGAGCCGTAGTGGAGGGCTGCGAAGTAATTTCGACCACCTGGGGATCTTTAACGTGCGCTGACCTCGCACAGCACACGGACGCGCCTCTTCGTTTCGCCTCCATCGAAACGCAGCCGCCGAGGTAGGGTTCGAAGGCGAACGCCACTACGTCGACGCAGCGGGGACCGCGCTAACGGTCACCCAAGTCGAGTAAAGCGCTATTGGATAGCCGTGCCATTTAACCCTGGAAAGTTATAATTTCGACAGAATTACCTGTCCAGTTGTACCCTCCCCACACTACGTACTTCACATTAAAGGCGCGAATCAAAATGCCCCCTATAGGGGCTTTACCCGCTATAGCTGTCGCCACTCGAGGACGAGTCGAACCGGTTCCGAAACGTCTCTTGCACCTCGTCCAATCGAAAAGTCGTCGCCGTACCCTAAATACAGTTTTGGCTCGGATGACATTGTCGGAAGTGTTCAGACGGAAAGCATTAGAAGCGATCTCGCTTCCCTTAATTATGGCGCGGATCAGGTGTCCACCGAGAAGTGTGACAGATACTGACCTTTTCTTTCCTATATACACCAATTTACAAACTAATCGTAGGTGCCCAGCGAAACCTGAGAGGTATACTGCGCCTTCCTTTCTTCCAAAAACTTAAAACAAAAATATATATATATATATATTCAGGGATTGAAAACGCTGTGTCAAAGGCCCCATCACGTTTAATCTGAAGGCTGACCTTAAGCGCCCCTCAATTTTCTTTTTTTTTTTAATTGCAAAAATTTTGTTGAATGAAACTTCTGGAATTTAACTACTACATACGTAGTAAAGACGTCTTCGTCAAGATTTATTTCACACCGGGGGATAAAAAAAAAATAATCTGAAGTGAACGTCATCGGCCGGGGGGGGAAGGGGGACCCATCGGCACCACCTGCCTCGACCAGATGCGTGTTATTGCCTTTCAGAGGTGTGTTCTTTCCGTCTATCTACGACATTAAGAGGCAGCGGATGCCGTTTAGTTCACCGTGTTTATAGAACAGCGCGATCCTCCAGTGATTCACCTGGCACGCGAACCAGCTTGCAACTTTCGTTTATTACCTTAACGAGCACCTCGATTTAGCCAAGCTGTATGCGGGGGGTGCTGATAACGACCAATTTACTCTTATTCGACATACAAGAATTACAGAAAGATTCTAGGCACGCGATTAAGGCGGAGGAGGATATGCCGCACAAATCGACGCCAAACGAGATAGCATCCGTATCCAAATGTCCTTTTCTTTTTCACTAGAGAAGAAATGACTCTGAATACGCGACAGTTATATCCCAACGACGGGCATTTTACGATTCCACCAAGCGTCCTGTCCTTTTTATTTTATTTATTTATTTATTTATTTATTTATTTATTTATTGTGCACGATTGTGCCGCCCTCTATTTCAGCACTGAACTAAGCACACTTGGTGCAGAGGCAGTAAGCATATCAACGACGGCATGTGAATGTCTATAAAGGGGCTTAACTTTCCGTAATCGGGTATAGTCACATGGAAAGAGATGAGGCTATTAGTTAAAGGTCGCTTTTTATGTGCTCAGCGGCTGCAGAGCATGGGCATCGCCCCATAACGCAAAGGATATATCGGTGCTCAAACATGCCTTTGTTTGTTTGTCAATGTCCTATCTCCCATTTCTGTCTCCCGTTCTGCTACTCTCCCAGTGTAAAATGAACACGTCACCTTTGCTTAACAAAAAAATCAAAGCGACACAAGCTATACAAAGCTAATGAAGCAGTTCTACACAAGCTATACAAAGCCAACGAAGCAGTTTACGAGCAGATTCTACCCCTCGATCGAATCTGTGCTCGTGTTTTATCTGGCATATTTTTCGACACAAGGTGTCGAGGTCGTTTAAGTTACTCGCGCGAGAGCGCACGCACGCACGCACGCACGCACACACACACACACACACACACACACACACACACACACACACACACACACACACACACACACACACACACACACACACACACACACACACACACACACACACACACACACAGCATATATCGAAATTCGCTCTATCAATGTAGGCCGCTTTGCAAAGGCACTTTCATTCCATTCAGAACCGACTAATTAAAGGTTTAAATATCAGGAACACGACACGCGTCAGATTTGATTACATATGCTTAAATGAATTGTCCTTCAGCGCCGGATAGGCCGACCTTTAGAAGTGATCGCGGATATCTTTTATGGCCTTTTTAAACATGGAAAAACATTGTACTGATAGAATTCAATATTGTGAATAAGGTCTCTTCATTCCATCTCCTGGGTTCTGAAACGCGAAAGGAACCACAGCGCAAACTAACATTAATTAGCGAACTTGGCATTCAGGCACTCGTTTTTCTCGTCAACTGAATGAATTGAAGAGCTGAGGTACAGCGAACCGAATAACCCAAGTTAAGAGTACTCCTTCAGCTTAGAGAACAGCCGAGGCTGACGTGTGACACGAATGAATGGACACGGACAAAAGGAGGTCACAGAAAAACTGCGCTGGACTGAGACCGAGTGTGGATGGCGCCGTAAGTAGCATCGAGGGAAAACACCTGCGCTCGAGTTTCACCATCATCGGTTCTTTGAAAAGCGAAAACGCTTGCCAACCATTGTGCACAGATGGCCAGCCCATAGGCCACATGTGCGGGGATCCAGGTTTCCCGCAACTGACGGAAAGAGCTTGCTTAACTTCATTGCATTTCTGTCAGCCACTAACGATGCTTCTTTGTTCTTTATTCGCCCCTGCAGCTGAACGCACTGCAAGGGGAACAGGAGAGACCTGATTGATTCAGCACCGACCCGATTCGTAAGAAGTGATCGTAATGGACGAGACGAAACCGCAACGCCAGCGGCGGGAAACGCAACCAAACGCCCTACTGAAAGGTCTGCTTGTAAGAACAAAACCAAACAGAAACGACGCAGTCGACTCCTTTCACGGCATTCTAGAAGCGGAGGCCGCACGACGAACGAGCACACGAGATAAAAAAGCACGACGATCGTGATGTGATCGCCAGCGCCAACTTGGTCAACAAACGGATCAGTGAGTCGGAGGCACTGAGCACGTAGCATCACAGTACGCATGCAAACGCCACCACGCAAACACGTGCGGGCCAAAGCAGTCTCCAAATAAGAACCGATGCGCAAAAGCGACAGGCACACCGGTCACTTGATCACTGCCCGTACTCCAAGTAGTTACTCGAGGCACAAAGGGTGCGTCCGGACAGGCGCATACACTGCCGACGTGCGCGCTGCCACTCAAGAAAAAAAAAAAATAAAAAGGAGACAGCAAGTTGCATTAATTCGTATCTTTCAGATCGCGGAGAGGTACAACTCACGCAGTGGCAACAGAAGCAGCACCACCAGCGACGGAAGCGGCGGCGACGGCAAGGGCAGAGCACAGCAGCGCAACGTCCCCGGCTCCAGCGGCCCCCGGTCGGCCCCACAGCTCGATCTCGGCCCACCCAGCGAACAAAAAGAACAAGGATGGCGGCCGCGCACTTGGGGCCCCCCCTCCTGGTGCGCTCTCGGCGGGAGGAGGAGGTCCCGTGCACTGCAGCAGCCAGCCGCAACACAGCGCAACCTGGTCAGCAGCGGCAGCCGGCGCAACCCGTTTCCTGGCCAGGATAAAGGGCAAGGGCGCCGAGGCAGCTGTGCTGCTGAGGGCCCGTCGCTGTCAGTCTCGACCCCAATCGAACGGAGGTCGGCACTGCCCTCGAAAAGAGAAACGCTCCCTCTTCTCCTTCCTCCTCCTCCCCACCATCGCATCGTACACGAGCACAGCCGGCGTTGCTGTCACCACCAGGCCGCGGATGCCGTTGCTGCATGGTCGTCGCTGTTACCAGGCGCCGCCGAGGCGGCAGCGTTCGGTGGAAATGGCCCACATTGCGATGGCCCCACCTTGGCAGCAGCCGGCACACGAGTACCGCCCTCCACCGCTGGCCACTGCGCGCTTACGTCACGCCCCGCGTTTACAGTGACCCGCATACGACGATACTGGGCCTGCTGTAACGGGGAGACCGCTTTTCTACAAGAGATGCTGCTCTGTGAACTGGAGGCCAAAGTGAGAGCGCGCTACAGCAGCACTGATTTCCAGGTAACGAGGGCGTTAGCAGGTAATAAGAAACCGATGGTGTACTGAGTGTCAAAGTGCACGGGTAGAGAAGGAAAACACACTCCGGGCAGACAGGAGAGTAAGGTGAAGCGACGGGCTTAGTTAATTATCAGAAATTACGTGTTCGCGAATGGACAAATAAAATAAAAATTCGGCGAACTTAGGAACGGATACAAGTGGGAACGTAATGGCTATGAGCCGCCACTCATCGTAATGTTTCTTACAAACTCTACACCTTACATTACGTTGTTTTTTAAAGTGCTGAGTCGCGCTACGGCTGACCGTTACTTGCCCTGCCATGTTATCTGGCAATTGCCAGAGACATGCGCGTGAGGACAGCGACGTAGGTGGCCAAAGACAACACGAGCTACATAAATGGATATAAATCACCACTTTAACCAAGCCGTGCGTGCGTGACGTAGTAAGAGTTGCGTGTCTGACTAGGGGTCCAGGGCCCCCTCCGGTGGGTACGATTCTCGTCTGATCTCTGCTGCCCAAGTTGGCAGCGCCCCGGACATGACACGTCCAGTAAGACCGCCGGCCGATCGGTGCCCGGCTCTCTTCCAGGGGCCGCATATTGTAAGGTTCCATTTCACATATATGTTTGGTGACATGACACTGATCACTGTGACTGGGCGACGAAGCAGTGATTTTCAAGCGTCCTTGGGAAGCGACAGGACCATTGACGATTGCACTTCAGCATTGGATTCAAGACGCAGCCAATGATTAGTCGACGCGAGTGGGGATGGCCATCGCCGAAGGTAGAACCAGATATCTTGTGACCTCTGAGACTCTCTGTTCGCTTCTTTCGTCGCATGCGATGTAAAATGGAAGTTCGTGGAATGCGGCCCCTGGTGCCGAATTCGACCATAGAGTGACGATTCTGCAACCACGGTAGTGAGGGACCCTGCAACCGCACTGCTGACAAGATCTGCGACCATACTGCCCGCGGCGAACCCAGCAACCGCATTACCCATGGCGAACTTTGCAATCGCGCTGAAGTTCACGACGAACCCTGCAACCGCTCCAGCACACAAACTTTGCGACCGTCCTGTCGACGAGCCCCGCGACTGCACTGCATAACGAATCCTAAGCCCAACAGCAGGTCATTCGCATCTCAAACCATGCACGATACTGTCTGCCAGAAGCGTGCACGAGCAGCTATAGATTCCTCAAGGGGGATTGATTGGCCATTTTTTTTTCACTCTGCCGACGTGCAGCGGAAATCACATGCCATTTGTATCACACGAGACACCACAAGTGGCGGGACTCGGGAGTGGGCTTGATTATTTCGTTTGCCTGGTCCATTTAGTAACGTTGGTTCGGATGGCGTCTCTGCGCCATCTTAAAGTGACAGGAGTGCATGACCTCGTGGAATGCACCAGGGGCTCGCATGTAAAGAACAAGCTGAGCGGCCGCGTGCATTTGGTAGGTTCAAAAAATTCTACTTCACTCTAAGAAGCAACTGGAATGGTCTCCAGAATGCTGTGCGAATTGATTTAGGGAAGGGTTTTGCGCCCAAAATGGAAAACTTTGGCAAGGATTCTTAATGGAGAGTCGAAGAAAGTTCGGACCGGAGCAATCTCTGCGCTGTCCGCGCTTCGAACAACGATGAACGACGCGAGGGAAGTCAGTCAGGCAGGATAGGGTCTCGTGAAGGGCGAGCTCTGGCCAGACGTTCCCGACCATATGGATGATAACGGTCGCTCTGGTCGGAGTATAAGAAAGTTGCGAATAATTGTAAATAAATTCATCTGTACAGTTGCGCCAAGAAGTCCAGCCTCGTCATCCTTCGGTAACGTGCTAAATCAGACCATACCTCCTCTCAGGACCGACATTGCGAAACGGCAATCTTTATTTCAAGCTGAAATTTCACTCTCACTACTGAAGAACCCTGCAAGCCCACCGCTGACGAACCTTGCAACCACACTACCAACGAACCTTGCAACAACGCCTTTGAAGAACCCTGCAACAACATTACCGACGAACTCCACAACCAGGCCGCTGAACTCCGCCCCGAGACGAACACGTCATTCTGCGTTCCTCAAAGACATGATCATCGACAAGATAGTGGAACCAGTAGACAACTATCCTGGACGTCAAACGTGGTCGACAAACTACTAAGTCCTTCACTGAAAGGCGCGACGCCCAGAAATATATAATAACAGAAAAAATGTATCGACAAATTAACGGCGCGCAAGAAGTGAAGGTGCTAAAACTTGAAATCTTCCCTCAATAGTTACGATAGATCACGTAAGTACCTGTGTACGAGACGAACATGGCTGGGAGCAAGCGTCGGGTGTTTAAAAAATAATAAAAGGAGCGAAGAGGTCGCGGGACGCCTCTCGCGCGGCTATAAATAAATATGGCAGAAGCAGAGGACAACCTACCACACCACGCTTGAAGCCGCGTCGAAGGGACGCGCGGAAGTGGCCGCGCTGGGGAGAAAGTGTTGCTGAAGGACTGCCGGAAACCATCACCGCGGAATCGAACATCCAGAGCTCTGCTAGGAATGCTCACTCCGCGTGTTGGCCTCGTGAGGTGCAACACGAGGAGGGAAGTCGGATGCGTTGCTTAATAAGCCTGAATTTGCTTTTTACTGCCACTCGTAAAGTTAAAGGGAAGAAAAATATTGCACAGAGTAGAGCACGCATAGCAGCGAAAATGCACATTACTTCAAATAAGGAAGAAACGAGGCAATGATGCCAACAGAAATAGAAAAAAAAAAAAAAAAAAAACAGACCACTCATAATGATGAAATATATATATATATATATATATATATATATATATATATATATATATATATATATATATATATATATATATATATATATATATATATATATATATATATATATAGCCATCGTTGCTATATATAGACAAATCATTCCCTCTCTTCTCGCCGGCCGGCGCATGTATAGTCTCTCCAGCGCAAATAATTCTGTTCAAACTGTCTAATAGCGAAATATAAATGACAGCCATCGTTGCTTCTTGCCATTCCTAAGCAACGTAATTTACCAAAGTGCACCAGTTAACGTAACGTCGTTTTATGCGCTCACACGCGCAACCCGAAACACAAATAAAGGCAGAAAACGTGACCGCAATGAAATGTTTAAATACACGCCCCCGGTCTCTCTGCGCGTGTTCGTTCTGGGGGTGTTAGCTGGCCACACCACAAAGCCGCAGCAGGAGGAGCGTAGGAAATTGCGTCGCCGCTCTTTCTTCGACAACAAGATAAGCCGTGTGATTGGACATCGTGCAGCACAGCACTCCACAGAGCGCACGTAAACAGGAGGGGGAAAAAAAAACTCAATGGCGAACTTCCGCCGGAAAATGAAAGGCGCGGGAGGCTTTCCTACAATGACAAGAGAAGGAGAAGCGTCTTCTACAGCGCGCAAATACCTTAAGCGGAGTGATGGTAACGCAGAGTCATCGAAGGAAGCAGCGCCGGCTATTGTGCACATATCGGCAGACACCGCGACGGCTAGCAGCCCATGGCATGCTCCAAGCACTGCGAGGGATGAGTATGCTTCGGGAGCATCACGCGACGCGTCACAAAAAGGAGAGAGAGTGGGTCCGAAGAAGCTGTTGCACTTGGAGAAGAAACATCGTGGGAACCTGACGATACCAAAGAGGATACCAAAGAGGATACCAAAGAGGCGCCCGCTCCCGCACACTGAGGGCTTCCTTGAACAAGATACGCGATAATGTCTTGTCGGACAATCCGCTCTTGCGACGAAACACTGACTACTATTCACCTCTGTGGCTTTTAACGTCCTATAATGAGCTGAAGAGCGCATCTTGTAAAAGCTATGTTTTCTCGGGAAATCGGGAAAAAAGAAAAAAAAAAAAAAACATGGGGCGGGGGAAGAACAAGAGATACTGGCTGAGGACTTTTATACGTGCGTACATGTCCGAAATCCTACCAGCGAAAGTTAACCCTTCGGTGTCTCTTTCTGGCGCCTTTCGAATCGCTTAGTAACGCTTGAACAACGGTGAACTATGCTAATCAAAGTAGCGTATTCTACATGCATTTCTTTTTTATATTTACAATTCGCGAACGTGCCACACGAATCACACGCTAGCCTAAGTAGCATATTCCAGTTTGTGCTCGAAGAAACAGGGCGAGACACAGAAGCGAAAGAATCAGCCAGAAAGGAAAACCGATAAAGCACGAGGAACCTCTTCAGTGGAACTGTGTCGAACAGCAGGCGGCCTGCGCTATAATAACCGGGTCGATGACAATGAAGAGTCAGTATCCATGTTATTACCCTCCTCCCCTGCCCCCTCCACCTGTTCTTTTTTTTTTTTTTCCTGCATTTTGCGACAGGGCGCACTCCGACGAACGAAGGGGAAGGTCTTTTCTGAATTGCGTAAGAGAGGCGCGGATTCTGGGACAGGCCCCGTATTCCGGGGTATGAGGTCAGGAGGGCTTCAGGGTCGGCACACAGTTGAGGAGGGGGAACCCTCCCTCCTAAAACACTCACTCGCAAGAACTCACACATACATACACAAAAAGGCGCAGGGGAAGAGAAAATGGAAGTTCAATGCCAAGGTCCCCGCCGGGGAACGCCAGCGCCCCGCTACAAGCAAGCTAAACCAAGCCCAGATGAGCCGACAGCCGCCGCAGAAAGCTCCAATTTCAAACTGGCGCTTTCTTCTGTCCAGGCATCCCCCCCCCCCCCTCCCCCATGTTCCCCCGCTTTCTTTTCCCCAGTCTTCGTATTTGCTGCTGTTCTTTGCTTCCACCCCCCCCCCCCCCCCCCCCTCCCTTTACTTTCTCCGTGGGAAGTGAAGAATGAAACGCGCGTGTTTGGTTCTTCCTGCTTCCTCTGGCTGGCTGCTGCTGTTGCCGCCACTCGCAACGCTCCATTATCGACATCTTTTTCTCGGTTCTTTTTTTTTTTTTTTCGTTGCCATTCTCTTGACCCGCTTTTTCGCGTGCGCCCCGTATTTTTTCTTCCTCTTTAAGCCTCGAAGAGCGCAGACAGGCCTCCTCCCGAAGAAAGAGGCTCCCCGGACGGCCGCCATTCTGAGCGTCGATGACGCACGCGCCACAGAGCGTAGCGGTAATGCCCGCGCGGCGCAAACGCCGGGGCTCGCAAAAAGGATCGAGGCCTTCTCCCCGCTCTGCTTGGCCGTTAAGAAAGTTCGTTGCGTCACTGTACGCTGCGCGTCTTATATCGCTTTTTAAACGTCTGGTGTGTTTTTGTTCCCACTATCGAGTCGCGGATCTTGTAGCTAGTGCGTGCCTGCATGCTCGCGTGAGCAGCTCCTAACAGCACAGCAGCAACCGCCAGAAACCTGAGCTCGTCCGCCAGTGAGCAGTGTCTAGACAATGGTTTCGAAATAACGCCTTTAAAAAGGAAGAACGGGGAGACGAGAAAGAATGTGCTAATTATTTACCTTGGCCGGATAAAGGGCGGCGAAATGTCAAAAGGAGGACAAATAGATTCGAGTCCGCCGAAAATAAACAAATAAAACCGTATACTGTAGACAGCACAATGCGCACAACGCGAGCTTCTGTGAGGAGGCGCAACATGCCGGAGCCCTTAGTTCCTCCTATCGCCACCAGGTTGAACCGCACTGTCACACCGCTTGAAACAAGTGAGGTAGTGACCATCTTTACCACGAGGCATGTCATTTCGCTGATTCGCTGATTAAGATCTTCCGACACTGCTGCTTAGCGATAAGGGCGCCGCAAGACCAGCGAGCTACGCAACCATGGATCGTGTACTCCACTCGTTTCAGACAGTACGCATCGTACATGTATACTATAGTAAGTGGGTGCATTCCTATGTTCGCCCACTGTGGAACTCTGTACGAAAGTGCTGTTACACACAAATGGGGTAAACAGAGACGATGCAAAACGAGACGCGTTTACTGTTCCCGTGCGTATGTGCACTGCTATTGATGAGGGCAATCAGGCTCTCCTGCGTTCTTACTACGAGCCTACGGTAGAACAAAAGCGCAAGTAAACACGCGCCCGAGAAACAGAAACCAAGGCATGACGGGACACCAGTTCATAAAGGCGCATAAAGCAGAGAGAGACGGTGCTACGTGTTTTTAGCAGGAATAGCATGCCAACAAAGGCTATCAATGTACTGCTGAAAGATACATCTCGTCGTCACATGCACAAAAATATAAAGCAAACACACGACCGCAGAAGTCCGCTAACGACAGACGGTGGCAACCGGAATCCTGTGCAACCAACCGAGCAAGCTGGCGAAGATCGTGCAGGCTCGCATGTTTACAGACTCCTTTCCTCGGAACCAAGTTGCATAGCGTATACTCTCGCAACGACTCTCGTTCGAGAGAAACGGCACACGGGCCCGAGGAATCCAGGACAGCGGGTTGAACGGGAATTCCCCAGCGTCAATCGCACGGAGCCGGGAGCGAGCATGCAGAAGCCCGCGCGTGCAACAAGCAGAGGCGGCATGCATGAGAAGCCGACTCAGGCGACGCCCCTCCCATTAGGCCTAGCCGAGAGCCCGTCATCTGCGTTGCCCCGTTCTCGGCGACCGGCTCCGAAGAGGCGTCCTCGATTCGGCAGCCGAGCACACGACTGACCCAACCAAAGTGGGGGCTTCCTGGGAACTTCCCGCTCCATCGTCGTCGTCCTCACAAACCTTCGGTCAAGCGGTGTGACGTTCAAGCGGCCTGGGGACTGGATGCGCACTTTCCCCACCGGTGGCACACCCGAACAGCGCGGCAGACAGGCAGCGAGGAGAGCGGTGGACACGGGAGAAACGAGAAAGAGGAGTTACGTGATGAGGGGGGAGGGGGGGGGGAGGTAGGGCTACCCCCGCGGCAACCAGGGTCTGTTCCGCTGACCTACATTAACGGCGCCCCTGCGCGGAGAGCTTCCCTCGTCTTGGCCGAGCGCGCCCTTTCCTCTGGCATCGCCGGCCAGCCAGCAGACAGACCGTCGACCACGCTCAGTGTCGGGTCTGGCGTTCATCTCTGCCGGCGATGGTGACACAAGCCCATCGGAGAGAAAATGGCTTGGGCAGTTTCGGCCTATGCTCAAATCGGTCACGGCTACTTGGGCGAAGGTGACTCCCTAGGCTCTAATGGCACCAGCACTGAACATCGAAGGGCTTAGCTATGAGATAAGCCAATTCATTCATTGCCAATATGCCGCATTAAAACGAAGTAATTGAGACAAAACGGAGCAAGCACTGATAAAGGCAAAAACCCAGCCACTGCCGATGGAATCAGCTGGCCGGTCGCGGGACATGTGTATAGAGCAAAGTGATTGGCGTACGCACGCGCGCACACCCACCCACCCACACACACACACACACACACACACACACACACACACACACACACACACACACACACACACACACACACACACACACACACACACACACACACACACACACACACACACACACACACACACACACGTAATGCCACGCGTCCTAGCACTTGTTCCATAACCGCTATCCCTTGTGTGCCGGCTACCATGAAGGCCATGGACAACCCCATTTCAATTTTGTCCTGTGCCGGACGCAGCCACGCCTCAATCCCGTCTGCCATCCTCAGTCGCTGCCAGCTCTCTGCTACTCCCTCGGAACCCGCTCCGTTTACCCCGAAACAGGGGACCGTCGGTCATCATGTCAGGGCTTGTGTACACACCATGATCTATCCACAGCATCACCGACCCCACTCGCCTTCCAACAGGCAAAGAAGGCGAGACTGCTGGGGGGGGGGGGGGGGGGGGGGGGGGGTCAAATGCCTCGCGCATGCATGGCTCAGGCGCGGGCACCATGAGACAGAGGCGTCATCGCCTGCTGCAGGAACCCTGCCAGACGACGACACGCTGGGGTCGCCCCTCCCCGCGGGCCACTGCTCTTTTCCAAAAGAAGACGGAGAAGGAGGAGGCAAGGAGGTCAGACCCGAGTCTCACCACAGAGCATGCGCGCGCGGAGGTGACCTAGAGCGTTAAGGGCTCCGATGGATCCCGGGGCGCACGGGCGCGCGCGCACACACACATGCGCACTCACAACTGAGCACGCATTCAGCGAGTGATACGCGCCAGCACGGACGGAACGCTTGTCAGATCCCACTAGGCCCGTGTGTCGGCGAGCGAGTGGATGAGTCCTGAATGGGCAAAGAAAAGGAGACTTCGTCCCCGTGTATTTCCAGATTGCAAATGCTCAGTAGTGATTCCGCAAGAAAGCTCGAAGGAGGCCTGAAGCTCCAGCTAACGCGCCGATCCAATTTATCACGATGTTGGTGTTTATTCGCTTGCATCTGATAGCGTGGCATCACAGGCGGCTGACACGCTCTATTGTATTTGCTACGGATCAGCGGAATAACAGGGAAGTCATGGCACCCGGTAGTGGACGGCATCCTCAGAAGGCCGTTCAGTTTTTGAGTTCGCAGAAACCCGACAGCATAAAACGAGATAGAAAAGGAGAAGAAGAGGGAGCGGAGGGCGACATGAAGAACAAAGGACGAGAAAGAAGGCGGGACATAACCAGCTAACGAAAGAACGAGGTGAAATGTTACAGACAGTGTGTTGAGGTAAAGGAGGGAAAATATTACAAACGAAGCAGCGAAATCAGCATGCAGGTGGAGAGTTCAGGCTTTTTCCTTTAGCGTTTTTATTTTCATCGGCTACCAGTACGTCGCCAAGGAAAGGAGATTAGGAAATAATCGTAACAGCATGCCAGCTGAGCAGCCGAGCAGAGACGAACCGGTAATAAATATCAATAAATATCGTTAAAAAAAAAAAGACTGCAAACCAGTACATCCTCACTTACAGTTTGTTTCGGTAGGAGAAAACAGCCGTTCCGAGAAAGTGTGTAACTACAGCCTAACAGTAAAAACGCACAAAAGAGACGACAAGACGACACGAGGCTGAAATGAAAGTAATACGGTGAACTTCTTCATGCTTGCTTGTTTAACCGACGTATTTAAGGGGAAAGCATTACTAAATAGCTCCAAATTGGGCATATAGGCGTTCTTTTCCGGCTGGCATATCGCGAAGCCAGTACAGAAGGGATGAAACAGAATGGGACTGGAATAGACTCGGTATATCGTAATCGCCCTATATACACGGAACTCTGAACGTACACAAGAACCGTAAACGATGCACTGTGCGACAGAAAGCTTTCGTGATTTCGGGGAATTAAAGAAGAGTACCCAGGGCTTAGCTGAGGACTCGTTAGCTGCGTACTGCCACTCCAGACACGCAGCAATCCCTTGGCATTTCGCCGTTTTGGGCCGCGAGGAAAGGGTACGCAGCGGCGTCAGCAGACGGCAAGGGATGGGGGGGGGGGGGGGGGGGGGTCCGAGGCCAGCGTCGGCTTCGTGTGGGGCAAGGACCGCTCGGCGGCAGAAAAATCAATGGCCGTTCACCCTGGCTCCGCTCTCGGCCTCGAGAAAGCGGCGGCCCTGCCACTAGCAGGGACGGGGGCCGCTCTCGACCCGGGTCAGCACCCTTTCCCCCTCGCCCTCTTGCGTTCCCTTTCGCCCCCGCGTCGGGAAACGAGGTCGCCGCCAGCCGGTGGTAAACAGGCAGAAATGCGCCTCCGTTCTTGGGCCACGCGCATGCGGAGACTGCAGGAAACACGGCAGGCGAACGCGTCCGCGGAGCTCTCCCGCTGTGTTCGCACACAGCTCGCTTCCAGTCGATGACGCCATTCGACCTCGTTTTATGGGTGGAAAGAAAAAACAAAGAAGGTCCGTCTAGGACAGCTGACACCGCAAAAACAGAGACGTAAGCATGCTACTGGATGAGATGAGAGCACATTGGATAACAACTCTCCCCAATGAGTGCGCGATATTTAGAACCAACAATATGACGGAGAGGCCGGAATGAGTCACCAACAAAGAGGAAATTGGATGTATAAACAACGAGATTGCAGGCAATGCCGACAAGACAAAAATAAAAACTGTTTTTAAGAAGCACCAGATAGCTCAGAACATTTATCACAACGAAAAAGAGAATGGATACGACGGCATGTACTCCAGCGAATACCACAGACATGTAACAAATCGCGTCTATTACATTGTCATGTTTATGTTCACAAGAATAGCTATTACTGTTAGAGACATTTACCATGGCGGTCACGTATTCGAGTAGACTTGTCGGTAAATTTACCGGACGCCTCATGCGCGCGGGCAGTGCTGCGGGCAATTGGCCTCACGTACGCCAAGGAGGCGTCCGGTAGACCCGCATGCGTCACCACTAGCACATCCCCACTGCATTCAGTCTCTAGAGCAGTGTGGACGTACTAGCGTGGCCGTAATACACCGGACCAGCCTGCTGCCAGCTGGGCAGACGCAGCCCTGCGGACAAAAGTAACCGGAGCACGCGATTTACTTCTAAAATTTTTTCACGCGTTGCATAATTGAAACTGGCAGTCATGTTATGTGCGAACCGTTAGTAGACGCCAGTGCACTTTTTCTTGGATAAATATTGGTTTCTTATCCTTAGTGTAGAAAGCGGGATATTAATTTGAACGGAAAAGCGTGCTCCGTTTACTTATGTCCGCATCTGTACGTACGCGAGTCATATTACGTTCGGGCACCTGGCCTGTCTGGTATGGGTCACAGCGATACTAACGCTCCCTGCTATAAAACGAACTCTGGCGAAGGAATACCATAGCGACCTTAGTGTTCGCCAACTGCCTTTCAAGCACCGCTGATAAGACACCGTCCTCGCGCAACTACAGTTGTTCGTACCACTGTTTCTGGTCTATGGTACGCGCCGCGGGTGGAACCGACAAAGCGCGCAAGACTGCAAAGGCCACTGGGGCCCTGGACTGAGGGCCCCACCCACGCCGGGAGAATTCCCTCTGTCTGAATAAAGTTTTTCATTAATTAATTCATTCATTCATTCATTCCAACTCGACTTGAAGAATGACTTACAATGCGCGCGTGACGCTCGACAAACAAGAGATTCTAGCAACCAGATTCAAGCAGATGGGCAGAACGCGTACAGGCGGGCCAATATCAGAATATATCCGAGCGATACACAGTCAAATGAGTGGCCCACCAAGCAACGACCTTCGACATATAATATGCCTGCAACAAAACGGCAGGCTTCCTTCTCGCGATGTTCCGACTCCGCTAACGGCACAGAGTGGAAGGATGTGGCGACGAAATAAGGCGTGCCGCCCACACGTTTTGTGCAACGCATACCTGCCCATTTACGCGCACGCTTGTTTCTGACGCGTGAAAAAAAAAAAAAAAAAAAAAAAAAAAAAAAAAAAAAAAAAAAGAGAGAAGAAAAAAAAAGAAAATAGAAAATAGAAAGAAAGAAGCCACACAAAATGGGAGTCGTCAATCACGTCGCCACGGGCGAGTTCTTCGTCCTGCCGCAAGGGGCGTGAGAAAAGGACGCCCCCGCCACGACGCAGCCTCCGCCCGTCGTTCGTCACCGACGTCATTACGCGGGCCACTGCCAGACAGATGGTCCGACGGAAAAAAAGGTCGCCGGATCACGACGCTTGGTGTCCCCCCGCGCCAGAACCGCCACGAGCGCTCTTCTTCAACTCTATTCAACAGCAACTCCCTCACTCACGAAGACCGCGCAACGTTGGGGAAACTGAAGCGAGCTAACCACGGACCGACACAGACCAGTTCACAGTCCTTGAATCCTTCCAGACAGAGCCAGTTATGTAGCTCCAAATAGCTCCGAACCAAAATGTGGTCGGTTTCTGAAGGTTACCAGATGGCGCTGCCTGTGAAATGGGAGGTGACACCCTGCAACTTGCTGTCTCGTTGCGCAGCCCTCAGCAAATTCATCTCAACGCCGCAAACGGCGCGACAATCGGCTAACCTCAGCATATGAGGATTATCATAGCCTCAGTACATAGGGTTACTACGCAACTCAGAGACACCTCTGAGGGTTTAAGTACAGCCTAGTTTTAAGATTCGAAAGTGAAAATAAGCAAAATGATATTGCAAAAGTCGTGGATTCGGACGATTGTGCGGTAGTCCGGCTAGAACCAGGTAAAACTGGCATCAAGGATTCTAAACAGACTCTTTAAGCATTACAGCTATGGTCAAAGTGACAACTATGACAATCCTAACACAGACGCGTTTGC
>NC_139344.1:367183816-367226344 GCF_055883805.1 Amblyomma maculatum | reverse complement strand
CTTGAAATCTTCCCTCAATAGTTACGATAGATCACGTAAGTACCTGTGTACGAGACGAACATGGCTGGGAGCAAGCGTCGGGTGTTTAAAAAATAATAAAAGGAGCGAAGAGGTCGCGGGACGCCTCTCGCGCGGCTATAAATAAATATGGCAGAAGCAGAGGACAACCTACCACACCACGCTTGAAGCCGCGTCGAAGGGACGCGCGGAAGTGGCCGCGCTGGGGAGAAAGTGTTGCTGAAGGACTGCCGGAAACCATCACCGCGGAATCGAACATCCAGAGCTCTGCTAGGAATGCTCACTCCGCGTGTTGGCCTCGTGAGGTGCAACACGAGGAGGGAAGTCGGATGCGTTGCTTAATAAGCCTGAATTTGCTTTTTACTGCCACTCGTAAAGTTAAAGGGAAGAAAAATATTGCACAGAGTAGAGCACGCATAGCAGCGAAAATGCACATTACTTCAAATAAGGAAGAAACGAGGCAATGATGCCAACAGAAATAGAAAAAAAAAAAAAAAAAACAGACCACTCATAATGATGAAATATATATATATATATATATATATATATATATATATATATATATATATATATATATAGCCATCGTTGCTATATATAGACAAATCATTCCCTCTCTTCTCGCCGGCCGGCGCATGTATAGTCTCTCCAGCGCAAATAACTCTGTTCAAACTGTCTAATAGCGAAATATAAATGACAGCCATCGTTGCTTCTTGCCATTCCTAAGCAACGTAATTTACCAAAGTGCACCAGTTAACGTAACGTCGTTTTATGCGCTCACACGCGCAACCCGAAACACAAATAAAGGCAGAAAACGTGACCGCAATGAAATGTTTAAATACACGCCCCCGGTCTCTCTGCGCGTGTTCGTTCTGGGGGTGTTAGCTGGCCACACCACAAAGCCGCAGCAGGAGGAGCGTAGGAAATTGCGTCGCCGCTCTTTCTTCGACAACAAGATAAGCCGTGTGATTGGACATCGTGCAGCACAGCACTCCACAGAGCGCACGTAAACAGGAGGGGGAAAAAAAAACTCAATGGCGAACTTCCGCTGGAAAATGAAAGGCGCGGGAGGCTTTCCTACAATGACAAGAGAAGGAGAAGCGTCTTCTACAGTGCGCAAATACCTTAAGCGGAGTGATGGTAACGCAGAGTCATCGAAGGAAGCAGCGCCGGCTATTGTGCACATATCGGCAGACACCGCGACGGCTAGCAGCCCATGGCATGCTCCAAGCACTGCGAGGGATGAGTATGCTTCGGGAGCATCACGCGACGCGTCACAAAAAGGAGAGAGAGTGGGTCCGAAGAAGCTGTTGCACTTGGAGAAGAAACATCGTGGGAACCTGACGATACCAAAGAGGATACCAAAGAGGATACCAAAGAGGCGCCCGCTCCCGCACACTGAGGGCTTCCTTGAACAAGATACGCGATAATGTCTTGTCGGACAATCCGCTCTTGCGACGAAACACTGACTACTATTCACCTCTGTGGCTTTTAACGTCCTATAATGAGCTGAAGAGCGCATCTTGTAAAAGCTATGTTTTCTCGGGAAATCGGGAAAAAAGAAAAAAAAAAAAAACATGGGGCGGGGGAAGAACAAGAGATACTGGCTGAGGACTTTTATACGTGCGTACATGTCCGAAATCCTACCAGCGAAAGTTAACCCTTCGGTGTCTCTTTCTGGCGCCTCTCGAATCGCTTAGTAACGCTTGAACAACGGTGAACTATGCTAATCAAAGTAGCGTATTCTACATGCATTTCTTTTTTATATTTACAATTCGCGAACGTGCCACACGAATCACACGCTAGCCTAAGTAGCATATTCCAGTTTGTGCTCGAAGAAACAGGGCGAGACACAGAAGCGAAAGAATCAGCCAGGAAGGAAAACCGATAAAGCACGAGGAACCTCTTCAGTGGAACTGTGTCGAACAGCAGGCGGCCTGCGCTATAATAACCGGGTCGATGACAATGAAGAGTCAGTCTCCATGTTATTACCCTCCTCCCCTGCCCCCTCCACCTGTTCTTTTTTTTTTTTTCCTGCATTTTGCGACAGGGCGCACTCCGACCAACGAAGGGGAAGGTCTTTTCTGAATTGCGTAAGAGAGGCGCGGATTCTGGGACAGGCCCCGTATTCCGGGGTATGAGGTCAGGAGGGCTTCAGGGTCGGCACACAGTTGAGGAGGGGGAACCCTCCCTCCTAAAACACTCACTCGCAAGAACTCACACATACATACACAAAAAGGCGCTGGGGAAGAGAAAATGGAAGTTCAATGCCAAGGTCCCCGCCGGGGAACGCCAGCGCCCCTCTACAAGCAAGCTAAACCAAGCCCAGATGAGCCGACAGCCGCCGCAGAAAGCTCCAATTTCAAACTGGCGCTTTCTTCTGTCCAGGCAGCCTCCCCCCCCCCCTCCCCCCCCTCTCTCATGTTCCCCCGCTTTCTTTTTCCCCAGTCTTCGTATTTGCTGCTGTTCTTTGCTTCCCCCCCCCCCCCCCTTTTTACTTTCTCCGTGGGAAGTGAAGAATGAAACGCGCGTGTTTGGTTCTTCCTGCTTCCTCTGGCTGGCTGCTGCTGTTGCCGCCACTCGCAACGCTCCATTATCGACATCTTTTTCTCGGTTCTTTTTTTTTTTTTTTCGTTGCCATTCTCTTGACCCGCTTTTTCGCGTGCGCCCCGTATTTTTTCTTCCTCTTTAAGCCTCGAAGAGCGCAGACAGGCTTCCTCCCGAAGAAAGAGGCTCCCCGGACGGCCGCCATTCTGAGCGTCGATGACGCACGCGCCACAGAGCGTAGCGGTAATGCCCGCGCGGCGCGAACGCCGGGGCTCGCAAAAAGGATCGAGGCCTTCTACCCGCTCTGCTTGGCCGTTAAGAAAGTTCGTTGCGTCACTGTACGCTGCGCGTCTTATATCGCTTTTTAAACGTCTGCTGTGTTTTTGTTCCCACTATCGAGTCGCGGATCTTGCAGCTAGTGCGTGCCTGCATGCTCGCGTGAGCAGCTCCTAACAGCGCAGCAGCAAACGCCAGAAACCTGAGCTCGTCCGCCAGTGAGCAGTGTCTAGACAATGGTTTCGAAATTACGCCTTTAAAAAGGAAGAACGGGGAGACGAGAAAGAATGTGGTAATTATTTACCTGGGCCGGATAAAGGGCGGCGAAATGTCAAAAGGAGGACAAATAGATTCGAGTTTGCCGAAAAAAAAAAAACAAACAAAAAGAACCGTATACTGTCGACAGCACAATTATAGCACAATGCGCACAACGCGAGCTTCTGTGAGGAGGCGCAACATGCCGGCGCCCTTAGTTCCTCCTATCGCCACCAGGTTGAACCGCACTGTCACACCGCTTGAAACAAGTGAGGTAGTGACCATCTTTACCACGAGGCATGTCATTTCGCTGATTCGCTGATTAAGATCTTCCGACACTGCTGCTTAGCGATAAGGGCGCCGCAAGACCAGCGAGCTACGCAACCATGGATCGTGTACTCCACTCGTTTCAGACAGTACGCATCGTACATGTATACTATAGTAAGTGGGTGCATTCCTATGTTCGCCCACTGTGGAACTCTGTAAGTGCTGTTACACACAAATGGGGTAAACAGAGACGATGCAAAACGAGACGCATTTACTGTTCCCGTGCGTATGTGCACTGCTATTGATGAGGGCAATCAGGCTCTCCTGCGTTCTTACTACGAGCCTACGGTAGAACAAAAGCGCAAGTAAACACGCGCCCGAGAAACAGAAACCAAGGCATGACGGGACACCAGTTCATAAAGGCGCATAAAGCAGAGAGAGACGGTGCTACGTGTTTTTAGCAGGAATAGCATGCCAACAAAGGCTATCAATGTACTGCTGAAAGATACATCTCGTCGTCACATGCACAAAAATATAAAGCAAACACACGACCGCAGAAGTCCGCTAACGACAGACGGTGGCAACCGGAATCCTGTGCAACCAACCGAGCAAGCTGGCGAAGATCGTGCAGGCTCGCATGTTTACAGACTCCTTTCCTCGGAACCAAGTTGCATAGCGTATACTCTCGCAACGACTCTCGTTCGAGAGAAACGGCACACGGGCCCGAGGAATCCAGGACAGCGGGTTGAACGGGAATTCCCCAGCGTCAATCGCACGGAGCCGGGAGCGAGCATGCAGAAGCCCGCGCGTGCAACAAGCAGAGGCGGCATGCATGAGAAGCCGACTCAGGCGACGCCCCTCCCATTAGGCCTAGCCGAGAGCCCGTCATCTGCGTTGCCCCGTTCTCGGCGACCGGCTCCGAAGAGGCGTCCTCGATTCGGCAGCCGAGCACACGACTGACCCAACCAAAGTGGGGGCTTCCTGGGAACTTCCCGCTCCATCGTCGTCGTCCTCACAAATCTTCGGTCAAGCGGTGTGACGTTCAAGCGGCCTGGGGACTGGATGCGCACTTTCCCCACCGGTGGCACACCCGAACAGCGCGGCAGACAGGCAGCGAGGAGAGCGGTGGACACGGGAGAAACGAGAAAGAGGAGTTACGTGATGAGGGGGGAGGGGGGGGGGGGAGGTAGGGCTACCCCCGCGGCAACCAGGGTCTGTTCCGCTGACCTACATTAACGGCGCCCCTGCGCGGAGAGCTTCCCTCGTCTTGGCCGAGCGCGCCCTTTCCTCTGGCATCGCCGGCCAGCCAGCAGACAGACCGTCGACCACGCTTAGTGTCGGGTCTGGCGTTCATCTCCGCCAGCGATGGTGACACAAGCCCATGGGAGAGAAAATGGCTTGGGCAGTTTCGGCCTATGCTCAAATCGGTCACGGCTACTTGGGCGAAGGTGACTCCCTAGGCTCTAATGGCACCAGCACTGAACATCGAAGGGCTTAGCTATGAGATAAGCCAATTCATTCATTGCCAATATGCCGCATTAAAACGAAGTAATTGAGACAAAACGGAGCAAGCACTGATAAAGGCAAAAACCCAGCCACTGCCGATGGAATCAGCTGGCCGGTCGCGGGACATGTGTATAGAGCAAAGTGATTGGCGTACGCACGCGCGCACGCGCGCGCACACACACACACACCCACCCACCCACCCACCCACCCACCCACCCACCCACACACACACACACACACACACACACACACACACACACACACACACACACACACACACACACACACACACACACACACACACACACACACACACACACACACACACACACACACACACACACACGTAATGCCACGCGTCCTAGCACTTGTTCCATAACCGCTATCCCTTGTGTGCCGGCTACCATGAAGGCCATGGACAACCCCATTTCAATTTTGTCCTGTGCCGGACGCAGCCACGCCTCAATCCCGTCTGCCATCCTCAGTCGCTGCCAGCTCTCTGCTACTCCCTCGGAACCCGCTCCGTTTACCCCGAAACAGGGGACCGTCGGTCATCATGTCAGGGCTTGTGTACACACCATGATCTATCCACAGCATCACCGATCCCACTCGCCTTCCAACAGGCAAAGAAGGCGAGACTGCTGGGGGAGGGGGGGGGGGTCAAATGCCTCGCGCATGCATGGCTCAGGCGCGGGCACCATGAGACAGAGGCGTCATCGCCTGCTGCAGGAACCCTGCCAGACGACGACACGCTGGGGTCGCCCCTCCCCGCGGGCCACTGCTCTTTTCCAAAAGAAGACGGAGGAGGAGGAGGCAAGGAGGTCAGACCCGAGTCTCACCACAGAGCATGCGCGCGCGGAGGTGACCTAGAGCGTTAAGGGCTCCGATGGATCCCGGGGCGCACGGGCGCGCGCGCACACACACATGCGCACTCACAACTGAGCACGCATTCAGCGAGTGATACGCGCCAGCACGGACGGAACGCTTGTCAGATCCCACTAGGCCCGTGTGTCGGCGAGCGAGTGGATGAGTCCTGAATGGGCAAAGAAAAGGAGACTTCGTCCCCGTGTATTTCCAGATTGCAAATGCTCAATAGTGATTCCGCAAGAAAGCTCGAGGGAGGCCTGAAGCTCCAGCTAACGCGCCGATCCAATTTATCACGATGTTGGTGTTTATTCGCTTGCATCTGATAGCGTGGCATCACAGGCGGCTGACACGCTCTATTGTATTTGCTACGGATCAGCGGAATAACAGGGAAGTCATGGCACCCGGTAGTGGACGGCATCCTCAGAAGGCCGTTCCGTTTTTGAGTTCGCAGAAACCCGACAGCATAAAACGAGATAGAAAAGGGGAAGAAGAGGGAGCGGAGGGCGACATGAAGAACAAAGGACGAGAAAGAAGGCGGGACATAACCAGCTAACGAAAGAACGAGGTGAAATGTTACAGACAGTGTGTTGAGGTAAAGGAGGGAAAATATTACAAACGAAGCAGCGAAATCAGCATGCAGGTGGAGAGTTCAGGCTTTTTCCTTTAGCGTTTTTATTTTCATCGGCTACCAGTACGTCGCCAAGGAAAGGAGATTAGGAAATAATCGTAACAGCATGCCAGCTGAGCAGCCGAGCAGAGACGAACCGGTAATAAATATCAATAAATATCGTTAAAAAAAAAAAAAGAAGACTGCAAACCAGTACATCCTCACTTACAGTTTGTTTCGGTAGGAGAAAACAGCCGTTCCGAGAAAGTGTGTAACTGCAGCCTAACAGTAAAAACGCACAAAAGAGACGACAAGACGACACGAGGCTGAAATGAAAGTAATACGGTGAACTTCTTCATGCTTGCTTGTTTAACCGACGTATTTAAGGGGAAAGCATTACTAAATAGCTCCAAATTGGGCATATAGGCGTTCTTTTCCGGCTGGCATATCGCGAAGCCAGTACAGAAGGGATGAAACAGAATGGGACTGGAATAGACTCGGTATATCGTAATCGCCCTATATACACGGAACTCTGAACGTACACAAGAACCGTAAACGATGCACTGTGCGACAGAAAGCTTTCGTGATTTCGGGGAATTAAAGAAGAGTACCCAGGGCTTAGCTGAGGACTCGTTAGCTGCGTACTGCCACTCCAGACACGCAGCAATCCCTTGGCATTTCGCCGTTTTGGGCCGCGAGGAAAGGGTACGCAGCGGCGTCAGCAGACGGCAAGGGATGGGGGGGGCTCCGAGGCCAGCGACGGCTTCGTGTGGGGCAAGGACCGCTCGGCGGCAGAAAAATCAATGGCCGTTCACCCTGGCTCCGCTCTCGGCCTCGAGAAAGCGGCGGCCCTGCCACTAGCAGGGACGGGGGCCGCTCTCGACCCGGGTCAGCACCCTTTCCCCCTCGCCCTCTTGCGTTCCCTTTCGCCCCCGCGTCGGGAAACGAGGTCGCCGCCAGCCGGTGGTAAACAGGCAGAAATGCGCCTCCGTTCTTGGGCCACGCGCATGCGGAGACTGCAGGAAACACGGCAGGGGAACGCGTCCGCGGAGCTCTCCCGCTGTGTTCGCACACAGCTCGCTTCCAGTCGATGGCGCCATTCGACCTCGTTTCAGGGGTGGAAAGAAAAAAAAAAAAAAAGAAAGTCCGTCTAGGACAGTTGACACCGCAAAAACAGAGACGTAAGCATGCTACTGGATGAGATTAGAGCGCATTGGATAACAGCTCTCCCCAATGAGTGCGCGATGTTTAGAACCAACAATATGACGGACAGGCCGGAATCAGTCACCAACAAAGAGGAAGTGTGGTGTATAAACAACGAGGTTGCAGGCAATGCCGACAAGACAAAAATAAAAGCCGTTCCTAAGAAGCACCAAGTAGCTCAGAACATTTATCACAACGAAAAAGAGAACATGGATACGACGGCATGTACTCCAGCGAATACTACAGACATGTAACAAATCGCGTCTATTACACTGTCACGTTTATGTTCACAAGAATAGCTATTACTGTTAGAGACATTTACCATGGCGGTCACGTATTCGAGTAGACTTGTCGGTAAATTTACCGGACGCCTCATGCGCGCGGGCAGTGCTGCGGGCAATTGGCCTCACGCACGCCAAGGAGGCGTCCGGTAAACCCGCATACGTCACCACTAGCACATCCCCACTGCATTCAGTCTCTAGAGCAGTGTGGACGTACTAGCGTGGCCGTAATACACCGGACCAGCCTGCTGCCAGCTGGGCAGACGCAGTGGCCAGATATAGGTACGTACCCCTGCGGACAAAAGTAAGCGGAGCACGCGATTTACTTCTAAAATTTTTTCACGCGTTGCATAATTGAAACTGGCAGTCATGTTATGTGCGAACCGTTAGTAGACGCCAGTGCACTTTTTCTTGGATAAATATTGGTTTCTTATCTTTAGTGTAGAAAGCGGGATATTAATTTGAACGGAAAAGCGTGCTCCGTTTACTTATGTCCGCATCTGTACGTACGCGTGTCATATTACGTTCGGGCACCTGGCCTGTCTGGTATAGGTCACAGCGATACTAACGCTCCCTGCTATAAAACGAACTCTGGCGAAGGAATACCATAGCGACCTTAGTGTTCGCCAACTGCCTTTCAAGCACCGCTGATAAGACACCGTCCTCGCGCAACTACAGTTGTTCGTACCACTGTTTCTGGTCTATGGTACGCGCCGCGGGTGGAACCGACAGAGCGCGCAAGACTGCAAAGGCCACTGGGGCCCTGGACTGAGTGCCCCACCCACGCCGGGAGAATTCCCTCGGTCTAAATAAAGTTTTTCATTCATTCATTCCAACTCGGCTTGAAGAATGACTTATAATGCGCGCGTGACGCTCGACAAACAAGAGATTCTAGCAACCGGATTCAAGCAGATGGGCAGAACGCGCACAGGCGGGCCAATATCAGAACATATCCGAGCGATACTGAGTCAAATGAGTGGCCCACCAAGCAACGACCTTCGACATATAATATGCCTGCAACAAAACGGCAGGCTTCCTTCTCGCGATGTTCCGACTCCGCTAACGGCACAACGTGGAAGGATATGGCGACGAAATAAAGCGTGCCGCCCACACGCTTTGTGCAACGCATACCTGCCCATTTACGCGCATGCTTGTTTCTGGCGCGTGAAAAAAAAAATAGAAAGAAAGAAGCCACACAAAATGGGAGTCGTCAATCACGTCGCCACGGGCGAGTTCTTCGTCCTGCCGCAAGGGGCGTGAGAAAAGGACGCCCCCGCCACGACGCAGCCTCCGCCCGTCGTTCGTCACCGACGTCATTACGCGGGCCACTGCCAGACAGATGGTCCGACGGAAAAAAAGGTCGCCGGATCACGACGCTTGGTGTCCCCCCGCGTCAGAACCGCCACGAGCGCTCTTCTTCAACTCTATTCAACAGCAACTCCCTCACTCACGAAGGCCGCGCAACGTTGGGGAAACTGAAGCGAGCTAACCACGGACCGACACAGACCAGTTCACAGTCCTTGAATCCTTCCAGACAGAGCCAGTTATGTAGCTCCAAATAGCTCCGAACCAAAATGTGGTCGGTTTCTGAAGGTTACCAGATGGCGCTGCCTGTGAAATGGGAAGTCAGCTATATACGGCGGTGACACCCTGCAACTTGCTGTCTCGTTGCGCAGCCCTCAGCAAATTCATCTCAACGCCGCAAACGGCGCGACAATCGGCTAACCTCAGCATATGAGGATTATCATAGCCCCAGTACATAGGGTTACTACGCAACTCAGAGACACCTCTGAGGGTTTACGTACAGCCTAGTTTTAAGAAAGTGAAAATAAGCAAAATGATATTGCAAAAGTCGTGGATTCGGACGATTGTGCGGTAGTCCGGCTAGAATCAGGTAAAACTGGCATCAAGGATTCTAAACAGACTCTTTAAGCATTACAGCTATGGTCAAAGTGACAACTATGACAATCCTAACACAGACGCGTTTGCACTGTGTACGTCTACCTACTGTCTATGGGTACCATGTGAGGGCCAATGGTGCTGTTCCCACATGACGCAGAAGGAGCTCTTGATTGGGTAATGTGGCCTCGCTGTTATGTCAACGCTCAATAACATATCGTTCCTAAGCCTATGCGACCAGCTTTAGCGAATGGCACGGTTTGAGCGGCAGCAGTGCGTGAGAGCGGGGGAGGGCACGGACGAGCCACTCTGATCCGGCGCCACTACTAGAGTTGACTGTCGCATCCGCCTGGAAGGCTTTGCCCAAATGACAAGGGGACTCCCGGACGTATGAAGACAACATAGAGAGCGGCGGTGCCGCGTAACAATTATCGCATCACTCACGGTTCTCGGCAAGAAAGGTCACCGCCGAAACAGCACCTGCGAAGGACAAGTGATGAAAATACGGGCAAGGAAGAACAGCTGCATACACAGGCGGCCTTTCCCACGCTATACGGTGGCACCAGGAAGAAAGGCAGATTTGTTTATTGCTACTATATGGATTTCTTATGCCAGTTTCTGTAGAAGTAAATACGGTTATAAAAGTATACCCGTTATAGAAGCTACATATTCGGGCCCCGTAACTAACCTAAAAGCATTCGGAGTCCCAAATACCACAAGTGCCTAAAAGGTGAGAGCAACGTTTTCGATGACTTGCAAATATTTAGAGATTCATGGCCGATGCAACTTGCAAGTGCGTACACTCCAGGGCCGAAAAGCAAGCTTTGTAGCATGAAGAGCTTTGAGCGAAGCCGCACATCCCTCACGCCTTTACTTTCACGGATTCCGAGTGGTATAACCGCTCGATGAAGATAAACTAAGCAAAGCAATGCTCAAATATACCTGAAGCCCTATGTCTTGCCATGAAGACAAGGTGCAGACTCATTGTTGCCGCACTTCGACTCTTTGCCCAGCAGTCAATGCTCGAATGGTGGGTACCCCAACGTCCACGGACATGCCCGTCTCACCCAAAAAGTACAAAACAAAATTCAGGTCATCTTGCACCTGTACCTCGAGGTATCGCCGCTATGCGAGACTACAACGCGCAAAGCGCAGTGTCTGACTGAATTTCCATTGAATAAAGTTCTTTCCTCGCCAGAGAGACTATACGGTTCAGGAGGGGAGGGGCCAATGATTCAGCCAACGTGCTTCGCATAGGAGGCTGTCCACGTCTGCCGGGGCGGCCCAGCAGTGCTCCTCCCCAGCAAACGGGGTCAGGCCGTCGCATTAGCCGAGCCGAGTGTAGGTGCAGGAAATGTGAGCGGGAGCACGGTCTAAAGTTTCCCGCCATACCGCTCAGCAGCTGCTGTGGCTGTTGCTGCTGCTGCCCTTCGCTCTGCTTCGACTTTCCCCTTCTTTCGTAACCAGTGGCCATATAGCGACGGCGCTGATGCGTCGTCGTCCTTGACCTCAGAGGTCACGAGGAGATAGTTCGCACTCAAAAAACGTCTACGCTCGTTCCCCTTTACCGTGCCAGGGACAGTAAGCTGCTCACTTTCGTGCACCTTGTCTGTTCGGTCGAGGTGTACCAGCGATGATTTCCCGCATGTTTTGCTACAGAAAAAAAAAAAGAAAAATGAGCATCGCGGCCACCTCAAGGAATCAGGTGGTTGCGGAAAGAGAAAGCAATAGTTCTACAAGTGTCACGGCGTAAAAATGCCAGCGCTTGTATGACGGGTCGTGGTTTTGCGAGGAAGGCGTACTGCTTCCAATCCAGATTGATCATGCCTGTCTAGCTACATTCGGAGAGTAACCTCACCATCCTCCGGAATGTTCACCAACCAAGCACCACAACCCTCCACTAAGGCTACACGCCTAACCACCGTCCGGGACAGTAGTTAGGCGTATTTACTGTCGTCAGATAAGATGGGAACTTGGCACCTGGAAGTACCGCCCCCGCCGCCAACCTTCACCTTCATCATCCAGGAGAAACGTCCATCAATCTCCACACCATCGAACGCATACCCTCTAGGTGTCCAAACCACTCCCACCCCCCCCCCCCCCCCTCCCCAACCCTCACCTACACAAGGCATTCACAGAAAGGAAGAGCACTCAGCGGCGTAACAAAAAAGCGACAACAAAACTGAATTAAAGGCGAAGTCAGAAAGCTGACCAGCCCTACGGTACCACAAATCATCCACATCTCCAGTACCTCAGTCTTACCCCTTCAGTTAGGGGGGAGGGGAGCTGTACACCAGGTTTAGCCACCTCTGGCCCAATTCCACACAGATTTTGTAGCGTGTGTGAATCCTCGGATTATAGACTAAAATCATTTATTTAAGTAAAAACACCGATGTAATTCGCGGTGCAAATCCAACTACTTTAGCAGAACACGTGCCACATCACAAATCTGATCCTCCCTTTAATTTGTTTTTTGTTTTTGTATCGCAAAAAAAATGTAAGAAGGGGGGGGGGGGGTGAGGGGGCGAAGAGAGAAGAGAGGAAGAGAGGAGATGAGCTTCACGGACTTAGCCTATCTCTTCTGGAGCACTCGACAAAGTTTCCTAGGAAATTTTTCTTTTCCTTATGTCCCACGCCTTGTGCTGCGCGTGGGAACTCTGCTGTGCGCCGATAATAATCTCGCTGAGAGGACGACTAAAAAAAGAATTTAAAAAAAAAAAAAAGAGATTTCGCGGCATTCTTGCCGTCTTCGGCATCCTGGGCCGGTGGCGAATTGGTTACAGAGCAGTATACTGGCATCGCGGGCGCAGACATTCAATTTCTGCACTGTAACCGAACTAACGATTGCGTGGTCAGGGCGCCATATCCTGGCTAAACCATCGCGGCCGCTGTCATCGTTAGAGAACTGGACACGCTGAACAAATTAGGCGGAACCGAGCACGATAAAAACCCACGAAAAGTGCACGAATCGCACAATACTCACCTTCCACAGCTTAAGTGCACGCTTATTCTTGGAGCGAAATTATTCCCAAGTCACGCGGCATCGCACGAAACAACTGGCTGGTCCGATCGTTACATGGAATGATTAGCGAGCCAACTTTAAGGAGATCACGAACACGTACACTACTAAATGCGGATATATCAGCGCATATAGTGCGCCAGACGATGTGAACTCTAATCGCACATCGCTATCTAAACACACATTCTAAAAGTCGTTTACTATAATCGCTCCTCTGCACGCGTTGTGCTCACCTGCACGTCCCCGTACGCGATTTTTTTTTTCCTTGAGTGGGAGCAAAAAGGAACTCCTTGTACTGCGAGTATTGTTTTTTTTTTTTTTTTTTTTTGAACGCGCCATCAAAAAGAGCTAATCTCTGGAAGAGGCGGCTCGGCCACCCCCTCGGCAGAGAAAATGACGTCTAATCCACTCGCAATTACACGCTGCAATAGTACTCGCGCCCAGTGCGTCAGTCATACAACGAAGCCCAAACAACACACGAACGGGTGCACGCCTCACAATAGCAACAGCAGGTGAGAAAAAGCGATAAAAAGCGCGCTCAGACGCAGCAAAAAACCTGGCCCGAGACGTTCCCACCCTTAAAAAGACATTTTCCTAACTACACAGTCTTTGCTGCCACCAGCCCTCCTATATTGCGAGACAAAACGGGTTACGTTAGCTAAGCAAGCGCTCAGGGGTCAAGAGCCTCCAAGAAAAGCGCCGCAGTCTCGGAAGATCTCGTGCGCACTGAACGAGGGCCCATACACGCGAGGCAATTAGCGCTGTACTCAGCGTGAAATGTCAAAAAATAAGAATACAAATTAAATACGCCCCCCCCCCCCCCCCCCCCTTCCGCCACCTCCCAACATCCTCTCTGCGTTCCCCTAGCGCTCGCTTTCTCCGCCGCCGGCATATTCTCAGATCCGTGAAGAAGAATGCCTTTTGTATGCCGCGCGGAGGCGAGATGTGCGCGCCGCGGCAGGGGCGGTTCGCGCACCATCCGTGCACCCAGCTTACGTACACACGTTTTCGTCATTACGCAGTCAGCGAACCGAAACCTTGAACGCTGAGACGGTCAACTTTCTCTCTAGGAGCCCTTAGAAAGTATTCTTACCGACGGGCAAAAAGAACAGATGACGCCAGTGCCGCCGGCAGATGAAAAACGAAAAGGAAAAAAAGAAAGGTGTGCGCAGCCGAATGCGGAGCCGCCTTGTAGCCGAAGCTACGGGCACATACATCATTCAGAAGGGAAGATAAATGGCTCTGCACGATTTAGACCAAGACGGTGGTGAAGAAAAAAAAAAATTCAAAGGCCAGCACATATCAAGGACTGGGAGCGCTGTTGTTTCCATCTTTCAGCAGAAAAAAAGAAGGGGGGGGATAAAGTAAGGGCGTCCGCCCACACGCAAAAGAAGAGCGGGTGAGGCTTCGCTAGGAGGGGAAAGTCGTCCTCGCTAGTCCTCGCTGCTGCAGATTACATGCAGATGACTCAAAGCATAACGCAATGCGCGGGCACATGCCAGCAGGCACTTCGACGGTGTCGGTGCAGGGGAATGACAGGCTCCGGGGAGTGCGCCGTGCGTCAGAATAGGAACATTCGCCGCATACAGCGTATAGTGAACAAGTCCCTGCATGCGTGGACTCTCAAACGTACGGCCACCGTTTGAGCCTGTTCCTATACACGTCTTCACTTGGAAACAATCGGCAAGCGAATTTTATAGATATCTCTCGCAGGGGACGGTCCGGTTTGTCACTCGGCACAAAAAAGAAAACGATTACCGCAAAAAATTTCTCCCTGGGAAAATCCGCAGCTCCCTTAGACCGCGCAAGTATTCTAACCATGACCAGTGGTAAGACGCCCGACTACTGTCCGGAATACCCGGTTTCGAACGCGACCTCGGCGGCTGCGTTTCGATGGAGACGAAAAGAAGAGGCGTCCGTATGCTGTGCGATGTCAGCGCACGTTAAAAATTCCCAGGTGGTCGAAATTTCCGGTGTCCTCCACTACGACGTCTCTCATAGCCTCGCTTTGGGACGTTAAAACACAAACACACACATACACACACACCTTTTGACAGCCTTGACAGGAGCCCTTTGAGATATAGCATAAATAGCAAAAAAAAAAAAAAAATCCAGGAACTTCCAATTAAATGTCGTTGCCTCCAGCATTACACCTCCCAGGTTCCCAAGCGCTAATAGTCGTGGACGAAAGATGCAACTGTAAAAAAATAAAATAAATAAATAAATAAAAAAAAAACACCAAGAATTAAAGAAAGGCTTTTTATCGGCATGGGAATCACCCGCACGGCAACGTCAATGTGGTGCGCTGACAAGGAGAGCCGTCGCCAAAGTTCGCAGTCCAATAAGGATTTGCCACCGAGAAGGAAAACTGCACAGAAAAACTTCCTTTCTCCTCCCTTCCTACAAAAACATCTCTCTCTTTCTCTCTCCCAAACATCAGCACATATCAGACCTGTACGCAAACACAGACGATGGCCCCGCAGGGGTGGTGCAGTGGTAAGACGCCCTACTACTGTGCCGGAGTACCCGGGTTCGAACCAGACCTCGACGGCTGCGTTTCGATGGAGGCGAAACGAAGAGGCGTCGTGTGCTGTGCGATGTCAGTGCACGTTAAAGATCTCCAGGTGGTCGAAATTACTCCGTAGCCCTCCACTACGGCTCCCCTTTCTCTCTTTCCACTTTCACTCCCATCTTCCTCCCTTCCCTTACGGCGCGGTTGCGGTGTCCACAGAAAACAAGTGAGACAGTTACCGCGCCTTTCCCTTCCTATAAATAAATAAATTAAACACAGACGATGGCAGAGGCCGCGGACTGATGTGAACGAAGCTCCAGGGGTAAGGAAAAAGAGCCGGAGGGGAGAGGGGAAGGGGGGGGGGGGAGGGAGGGGGGGGGGGTTATATTCGAATCCAGACTCTGACGAAATAAAAACTGTAAGACACTGTCATGGCCTGTTCTCCCGCAGCCCTCGCTGTCCTGCCACTTTCGCTTTCGGCACTTTACATTGAGCTGCATTAGGTCGGTTCTCCTCGTGTCCGGCTTAGACATAGCTCGGGGTTAGATTCGAGTAAGTACGGTACTACGCAAACAACCAGCAGGTGCGGTGAACCCCGGCGGCGAGGCCTCGCCTGCGCCGGAATGGGGAGGGGGAGGAAAAACCTTATTTTACAAAGAAAATGAACTCATTAGTGGCGGCGGCAAGCTATGGGACACGATGCCATCCACCAACCGAGAATACGACGCCGGGGGAGGCGGCGTCTCACCTCACGGTTCGGCTTCGCCTGGGCACTCGGGCGTGCAATGAAGGGATAAAGAGAAAATACTGCGTGATTACTCCAGCGCGCCGGAGCGCATTAGCAAATAGACCCGATTTTACCAGGCGCGGCAACTCTATACAACGGACCTAACCTTGGCCTGTTCCCAGACAGGGCTGGTGGTCAGTAGAGTACTACGTGTCACGCTGACAGCAGGAAGCCGGGCATCATTTTCGTAGACGACATGCACATTCGCCAAGTATGCCATAAGCATATTACCTATAGTCGATAAGAAACCTCGTTATATAGAACACGCCCCTGGACACTACGCGGACGCGGACTTGTTTGTTTCGCCACGCCCTGTTTTCCAAACTGTCCGAATGTCACTCCACAATTCTCTGGGCGCATTTGCCGATCTATTACGGCTAAAGCCTTTAATGGCTCATGCTGTCTGATTGATTTTGATTGATTTCATAGGAAGGGAAAGGCGCGATAACTGTCTCACTTGTGTTCCGTGGACACCTCAACCGCGCCGTAAGGGAAGGGAGGACGGTGGGAGTGAAAGTGGAAAGAGAGAAAGAGGAGCCGTAGTGGAGGGCTACGGAGTAATTTCGACCGCCTGGGGATCAAAATGTGTCCCTTTTTGCGGCGGCTCTGATTAGCCGAGGCGGGATGACGTCAAAGAGGTCTCTACCAATCACAGAGCCCCACCACAGTATGCGCGAATGCGTAGCCATATCCCAATCAATGATCAGTTAATAATTAATGACTAATTAAGTAATACATTATTTCACTCATCAATTACTAATTAATTAAATGGTAAATTTCTCTCCTTAACTGCTAATTATCTCATTATTGAAATTAACTAGGTTTGGTTTGTCGGGTTTACCGTCCCGAAGCGACTAAGGCTATGAGAGACGCCGTAATGGAAGACTCCGGAAATTTCGACCACCTGGGGTTCTTTAACATGCACTGACATCGCACAGGACACGGGCGCCTTGCTTTTCGCCTCCATCGAAACTGAGATTCGACCCCGGGTCCTTGGGCACAGTAGTCGAGCGCCGTAACCACTGCGTCATCCGACGGGGTAAGAAATTAATTAATTAGACCTGTTGAGTAGCAGAATGCGGCACCCAGGCTTTCGCCTTTCCCTACTTTGGTCGTTAAAGTCCCTCGTAATATTTGTTGCATACTCGCATTCCGGTATTGGCGTTCGACGTTGCTGCGCAGTTTGCGCAGTCGAGGCAGTGCTTTGAATTCAGTCCTCAAGGATTTTATGCTTGAATGCAGCTGAAAACGCTCTGGTCCCTCTGGTGGACACATTCTATACATTCTACAGATTTTGTTTTTGTTCAAAGCTTCGGTTATTGCTAACTTGATCATTTCTCGCAATATCCCCCTTCGGTATTTATGTGCCATCTAGCCCGGTAAATATTATTACAGCACCCCTCCATTGCCGATGCATCGCCTCTGCGCGTCAAAGCTCCCAATTTATCACTGAAGAGTCACCCTGTATGGCGCGAAAGCTGATGGCCGGCAAACATGACCCTGCCATCGCACAGCACATGGTCGTCTTTGGCGTTCCAATCACGGACGGACCTCGGACTCAGCAACTGAACCCAACCACCGAGACCGGGCAAAGACAAAAGAAAAGAAAAGGAAAGCATATAAATTATACAGCCCGTGGAAGATCGGGAACCGAAAGACGTACGGTAACACAGCGGTAAATACACTGCCTAGAAAAGTTAATTCGTCCAAGTATCGATGTCCAGAGCACTATTCTAACCCCACGCGTCTCAGCATGGAAGTGTCATCGCCTTTCAATTTGTGTACGATTCGTCGCCCTCTCCGACTATTCCCCTCCTATACTCCACTTTCGCGAAGCGAAACCGTCCCGTGGAGGCCAAACCACTGCACTCCTTTTTTCCTCGTGCCATGCAAATTTTTGTTACTCGCGCGGCGTTCGAAGCAGAGCAGCGATCATTGCCGAGCTACATGCATGCAACCCAGATATCACGCCGACCCATGCAGAATACGCGACGGGAAAAACGGCGGCAAAAACGCCCATATGCACTACCTGTAAATACCATGATACGTACGCGCAATCCCGCCGCTACGCAGCTTGCCTATAAGGCCGACACGGTTTGCGAGCACGGTAGTGATTACTGTCATTTGTAGGCGCGGCAAGTAATGCGCCGGCCAGAAAAAAACGGCTCAAGCACGGCAGTCTGCTCCAGACGCAAACCGCCCGGCCACGTTATCATACGAGCACGTTGTACAGATTACACGCCGTTTTCCCCTCGTCTTTTCTTTTTTTCTGCGCACCGTCGCATACTGTTCGAGAGGCCCTGCATGAGCATTACACTGATTTTCCCTGCGTATCTAGACCGCGTGGAGCATTTACGGTAGCCTCGGTCCCACTCCGTGCAAGCACAAAAAAAAAAAAAAAAAGAAATGACATTTCTCGCTTCGTGACTCCTCGACTGGACCAGCATACAGTACGATACAACCGAAGCACCTCCCCGACGCTATGTATAACTTTTTTACAGTCCACGAATGCTGACTGACGCCACTTAAAAGAATAAAAAGACATTCTCAGCCCGCTTCTTTATTCGCATACACGAAAACTCGCGCGCAAAAAAAAAAAAAAAAAAAAAAGTTTATGTACAGAATAGTTCCAAACGGTTACGACACGTGCCGTGAAGCGGAAAATGGAAGAGTCTTCCACATCTGGTGCCTCTTTTTTTTTTTTCCGCACTTTAAATACAAGGCACCATTAACACTTTCGCAAACTTGATGGTGCCAGTGGAGACTTTACAATGCGTGAGAATGAGAGCCACTATAATTTGTATAGGTCACGTTTCTTTAATGCCTGCTTGGTGTTTTCATGGATTGTAATTGTTCTGATCTGCAGTCTGCTACAGACGTTTTCGTCTTTTAAGAACATAAAAATACAAGATATCATGAGCCTTCTCCTCTGTTACCAACGCCGCATGAAGAAGAATGTGTTCACTGTAAAACTATGTAAAGTGCGTTTTTTTTTTCTTTTCTCGTGTGCGCGTGACGACTACTATTCCCTCAACACTGGCTTCACTATGTGTAATTTGCTATTTACTTTATTATCCACCCCGAATACCACTGACAGTCGGCAGCATAAAAATCACATTACGAAAAGCATTAGTCAACAACTTACCATCTTCTGTCATAAACGGGGACATTTTTTGACAGTGTGCACGCAAGTAATATCCAATCAGCTCAAAATTATGCACGTGCATCCCAAACAAAGATCTGCTACATCTTCCATGGTCAACCACCGGCCGCGGTGACTTCGGTGTTCTGCTGCAGGCATGCATCTATCGAAACCCAGCCTCAGGGGCGCGTTTCGATGGAGGCGAAATGCGAAGGACGCCCGTGTGGTGCGATGTACGAACATGAAGTCGCAATTCACCCAGAGCCCACAACAGCTGCGCGCAATGCGGTGCTATTCCCATGGCAGCCCGACAATATGACCGGTCAAACTATACAGGCGACTCCTTCCGACTCCATGCAGGCAACAACAGCAAGGAACACATACCGTAGCACGCGGCCTTCCTCAAACATGACTCGTTGGAGTTTCTGGAAGGGTCTCCGCGCGTCACAGGTTGTCCGGGATGTGCCGCGGGGTGGGCACCTTTTCCGCCCGATAAAGGCCATCACGCGGCAGCCGCGTCTTGTAAAGCAGTTTGATCACAGGAACACCGATAGCAGAGGGTGCGAGCGCGCAGGTCTCTCTTTATATAGGTCAATATGCAAATTAACGCGAACCGATCGTAAAAAACAGGAGAACACTGCGTTGCCGCGAGCCTTCTTAACTCGCCACTAAAACCACCCGGAGGTCAAACACAGAACAAGGCTTCTTGTTGCTCTACAGACGCACTTCAGGAGACGAAAAGCAGGTCATCCGCATGGCGTGCAGAATATCAACCAAATTGTACGCATGTGCCCCTCTCCACCGGCATAGACCCCTTTTACCGTTGCCATAACCCCTTTTTCCATTGGCACGGGCCTCCTTTCTCCACTGGCATGGGCCTCCTTTCTTCGTTGGCAAGGCCCCCTTTTCCATTGGCACGGGCCCATTTTCCAGTGGCAATGGTCCCTTTCCCAGTCGAAAAAAACTACAGATTTTCAGTTGTCACAACAGAATTTCTGTGTGAACCTGTTGTGACAACAGAAATTTCTGACATTACTACAAAGATTTCTGTAGTTACGACAGGAAAGTACTACAACAGAAAGAACTACAGGGAAGTACTACTAAACTACAGAAAATTCTGACGCTTACGACAGAACTATTTTTGTCGTATTTTTGACACAGTTCTGTAGGCTTTGTTTTCTTTTTTTCGATTGGGATAGGCCTCTTTTTCATTGGCATAGACCTCTTTTCCATCTGCACAGACCTATTTTCCATTGGCACTGGACTCTTTTCCTTTGGCATACAGACATTTTTACCATTGGCACATATGCCTCTTTTTCATTGGCACAGGCCTCTTTTCCATTGGCACAGGCCTCTTTTCTACTGGAAAAGGCCTCTTTTTCATTGGCACATGCCTCTTTTCCCGTTGGCATGGGCCTCTTTCGTCGATCGGGCGTTGCATGTAGGAGCCGGGGCGGCAGTTAATATCTGGTGCAGGGTCACAATACTACAAAGCATGTTTCATGGACGTTAAGCATAGCCACTCAGACTGCTGTAGATCAAAGATGCGGCTAAATAAATATGCGCGCTCGCAACCACGGGACGGAGAACGTGCACAACTGTCCGACGCAGAAAGCTGCACTCCTGCCATTTGCATCACAGCCGAGCAAAGGCTGGACGAATGCAAGGAAGCCAGAAGAAAATTTAGTGCGCGCTATAGTACTTCGCGGCCGATACTGACGGAAACTACGATGCAAGCGGTGAAGCGGCATAATGCAATGCGAATGGCTTTTGCACTACATTATGTAGCGCAGCTGTAGCAATGCACTCACCAAAATAAATGGCCCAATTCTCCAAGATGTTCGCATAAGTGCGATAGCGCTCACCGTGAGACCAATGTTAAAGACTGCTACATCCTGCTCGGGGTTACTATAAACATTTGCTGGCATGTTACACTTTAGTTATAAATGACATAGTCATAACACCCATGCGCTTAACTTGCCATCCGACCAGCGAGAAATCGAGCTCCTCGGTACAAACTCGAGCAAATATCGCGGTGGATAGAGAGAGAGGATTTTGTATAAAAATGTACGAACACCTTGATATCGACGACGGAGCAGCCGTTGTTTTCCCGGGAAAAAGGTCGCGCTTGAATGCGGCGGAAGAGTCTGCTTTTTTCCCAGCCTAGGAAGACGCTAGGCAGGCAGCTTCGTCCAGCAAGGAAGTGTCGACAGATACGTATATATCGACGGATCTCGCTGCTACGCCGAACTGATGCCTTCCCGTCCCGTCCACACAGCGTGCGGGCCGACACTGCGACCGCAACTGACGATCACGGCGACTCGGCGCCTTCCTCTCTTAGCGCCGTATATACAGCACCGCCCGCGCGCTCTGGTGTGACGTCGACAGGAATGAGACAAACGTCGTTCGGATGCGAGACGCGGGAAAAAGAAAAGAAAGAAAAAGATGCTCAAAAGAAAAGCGCGAAAGGGAGGCAAAGCACTGGACACACGGCCCGCGCGGCGATCGCCCGCGAGGGAGGCGGAGAGGCAACGAGGAAAGACGGCACGGAGAGGGTGGCCGACGAAGTTACAGGAGGCGGTCGGAGACTTCCCAGAAATGTGTGTCGCGACTCACGTTCGTCCCGCCCGTCAGTCAGTGGTTCAAAGCCGCGGTCACTTGAAGCGATCGTCGGCCGGGTTGGAGAGCGACACCACGCCACTACCTTCTGAGAGTCGCGACAGCTCATATTATAGATGGCACGAGACGGGCCCCGAGTCTCAAATGGACGCTCGCGTGAAACCTCCGCGGACGAGCGCGAAAGCGGAGCAACAGCTACGGGCGACTATGCGACGCCAGGGACGGATGGAGAGGGCTAAACGAAGAAGCAACAAAACCAAGAAAACGGATAAAACAGAGAATCAGCAGGCGCTTCCAGCCGCCTGTACAGACAGTCGGCATTCTTCGTAGAGCTCGAGACACAGGAAAGAAGCGAGAAAAAAAGAGAAAGGGGGGTGAAGACGGCAGCAGTGGTGGGCTCGCAGAAAAGCACTGCAGAAGACACGCTGATAGAGTGAAAAGAAAAAAAAGAAGAAATGGGGGGCGGAGACGAGCTATGCTCGTGAAGGGGGTAACGGGAATCTGCGGGCGCCGATGACGGGTGACGAGCGGGAGAGCTTCTTCAAATGGCGCCGAATTACGAGTGATGAACGGGGATTGCCGCGCAAGGCCGTTTCGGGAGGATCTCGCCCAGAGGCGGAGGCTAGGGGTATCACTTTGTTGCGGCCCGGTAACACGTCGGGCTTGAGAACACTCCTCTATACCGCGAAGCATGACGTAACAGCGACGGCGACGGGCTGGAGAAGACCGGGCAACGGACGAGCCGTACGTCTTGCATCGACAGCCTCGCATACAGACTGCTGACATCCATCTCGGACAAAGAGGAAGAGTTGCGCGTATATACAACGCCCCTACAATACCGACACCGGTCGTCATTGTAGACTCCTTTCGCCACAAGCTCCCAGATGAAACGCTTGTAAGGGAGATGATGTAAGGAAGATCTTCAAATGAAATCGTCTTCCTTTTTATTTTTTCGCTTTTTTCGACCGATATCATAAAGTGAAACATGGAGGCAAATTGCATAACAAGCGCAGCATGCGGTGGTGCAATAACCCTGTCAAATAGCTGTCACTCGTCACATGGATGAATGCTTTCGTGAGTCAATGCGACCCTTCAACCACGCTTACAAGCTTCTCGTCACAAAAGGGTTGCATATATGCCAAAGAACTTAGTACAATTCTCCAAGCCTGGGTGGCGCAGCGGTTAGGGCGCTCGACTACGTTCCCAAGGATGCGGGATCGAATCTCAGCCTCGGCGGCAGCTTTTCAATGGAGGAGAAAAGCTAGGCGCCCGTGTGCTGTGCGTTGTCAGTGCACGTTAAAAAACCCGAGGTAGTCGAAAGTTCTCGAGTCCTCAATTATGGCGTCTCTCATAGCCTGAGTCGCTTTGGGACGTTAAACCCCAAAATCAAATCAAAATCAAATGAAGTGCACGCCTTCACTTAAAATGATATGCGAAAGTTAATGAAACGCAGTTAGTCCATAATATGGCGCTCGTCAGGCAATTTTACAAATGTTTCTTTAGACAGTCAATAGAATGTCTATGGACTTCTGCCAATAAGGTATACAAACTAGATTTATGGTCATACACTCCCCTTAGACTTGTCTGCATACCTTCAAAAGACGAATTTAAGACTTTTTGGGCCTACTTCTACGTCAACCGCTGCTGAACATATAGCTCTTCGGGAATCTATTCACTGCATATGTGGACAACCGCCTCAAAAATGGTGTACTATAATTACGGACTCAAAGACAGCATTGAACATTTTGGGAAATTTCCACCGCCTACCAGTCTCTGGCACTAAACATTATAGAATCCTTACATCTGACCGACTGCAAGGCCCCAGGATAATGTTTCAATGGATCCCTGCCCTCTGCGGGCTCCATGGAAATGAACAGCTGTGCCTTTTTCACGAGCGGATACGACGTGTCTTCTAATGAACTGTATGAAGAAGGCTACGGCAGCTTACTGGGCCCTGCCAGATGCCCGACACGTTCGTCTAAGAAGGCTCGATGGAACATCGACATTTTATATTCCGCGTGAAATTCCGCGCCATCATGCATGTTTGTTACATATATCGCGTTTAAATGTGGCTTTCACGCTCAGGTGCTTGCATTTAATTGAACAGATGGACTCCCCAGAATGTGCAACTTGCGGGTTATTATTATTATTATTATTATTATTATTATTATTATTATTATTATTATTATTATTATTATATCCCCGGACGTCACTTCGTTTCGCCTCCATCGAAACGAAGTGGCGTCCGTGTGCTGTGTGATGTCAGCGCACGTTAAAGATACTATAGTGCCTAGAATAAAGATACCCAGGTGGTCAAAATTATTCCGAAGCCCTCCACTACGGCTCCCCTTTCTCTCTTTTCACTTTCACTCCCACCTTCATCCCTTCCCTTACGGCGCGGTTCAGGTGTCCACATAGCAAGCGTGACAGATACTGCGCTTTTTTTCGAAAATTGAAGGTGGAAAGGGGCTAGTTTTGATCTATTATGTAGACAGAAACCCAAAATTTATAGATTGCGAGACAGCCCGAGCACCTTCATCTCGCTTTTTTTGCAACTGCGCGGCGCAAAACGAGAGTTGGGTTCAGTTGAATTCACCAGGTGGTGCCAGCGGTAAAATAAGTCTCGTGTCGCATTCCAAGGGTCGGTATTGCAGTTCGGTGCATTTTTTTTTTTTTTTTTTGGGTGCTTCGAGTGGTTCGTTTGCCATTGTACTTCTGCAGATATTTTAACGTGCGTTAGAGTGCATATTTCTCTCAAGCTCAGCTTGTTAGGTCTACAGTGCTACCTAGCACTTCCTGCCTGCGAGAATTCGGTGCGGTCATTGCTCACAAAGCACACGCAGGCAAATACCATCAACTTTTTTACTGGAAAATAAATTTGCAGTCATCTAGGGCTATTGTTGATGATGGTTGGTTTGGTTAGTTTGTGGGGTTTAACGTCCCAAAGCGACTCAGGCTATGAGACGCCGTAGTGGAGGACTCCGGAAATGTCGACCACCTGGGGTTCTTTAACGTGCACTGACATCGCACAGCACACGGGCACATTAGTAACAATTTTTGTTTCTTGCCGTGCGCTAGCGGCGCCGGTCATTTTTGCTGGCTGCATTTCATTTTGGGAGCATTAAGGCTTGGTAAGTATGATGCCGCAGTATCTTTTTGGACGCCGCCGCACATTATAATCATATGTACCAAAGTTTATGGCCGAAAATGCCTCACTCGATTTAACAAAGTTCCTGATTTAACGAAATAATTCACGGCTCCCCTCAACTTCGTTAAGTCGAGTTTCAACTGTAATCAAATAGCGTGCGTTCAAAATCATTCGAAACGAATCGAACGTGTCCTAACCTCTTCGAATTGGAAAGAGGTTGTTTATAACACCCGCCCTAATTTTCCTATAACTGTTGCGAAAGAGGGACTCACACCGACGCCGCGTACCATCCAGTAACGCTCCTGAATTCATACTGGAACACTGGACGGCGCGGAAGGGCTCAGGCAAGTTCAGAAAACTGCCCGACATCAGAAGTCAAAGTTCATGCGCATCTGTTAGCCGTCTCGGGTCATGAGGTGTGGCTTTAATTTATTATATTTCGTCATAAATAGCCACTGTTCTACACACAACTTGCCGGTCAAAGAGTTAATATATGGACTTCGTGTTACTGACACCGCTTAGCGGAGATTAGTCTTAACAAATACAGCTAAGCCACAACACGATACACGACTGCATGTGCCATAACATCGAACCACAGCGCCGCCGCTTGCGCTTCAGTGTTTCGCACGGCCGCCCATTTTGTATGAATAACCGCTATATTAGCGAGAGCACGTACATATTCAATTCGTAGTCGGTTCGCTAAGCACCGTAGAACACGGCGTGGTTTCTTTTGATTGATTGATTGATTGATTGATTGATTTATAGGAAGTGAAAGGCGTTGCAACTGTCTCACTTGTTTTCTGTGCACACCTCAACCGCGCCGTAAGGGAAGGGAGGAAGGTGGGAGTGAAAGTGGAAAGAGAGAAAGAGGAGCCGTAGTGGACGGCTACGGAGTAATTTCGACCACCTGGGGATCTTTAGCGTGCGCTGACATCGCACAGCACACGGACGCCTCTTCGTATCCCTTCCACTGCATACCGCACAAGAGAACAAGGAAAAAGGAGACAAGGAAAAAAAACTGATTTATTTATAGGAAGGGAAAGGCGCGCTAACTGTCTCACTTGATTTCTGTGGACACCGCAACCGCACCGTAAGGGAAGGGAGGAAGATGGGAGTGAAAGTGGAAAGAGAGAAAGAGGAGCCGCAGTGGAGGGCTACGGAGTAATTTCGACCACCTGGGGATCTTTAACGTGCGCTGACATCGCACAGCACACGGACGCCTCTTCGTTTCGCCTCCATCGAAACGCAGCCGCCGAGGTCGGGTTCGAACCCGGGTACTCCGGCACAGTGACCGGGCGTCTTACCACTGCACCACCCCGGCGGGGCAGGAGACAAGGAGGCGATATCAAAAGAGCGCTTGTAAAGCTCCATAAGCCAATGCGGGAAAGCATCCTCCAATGTCACGCGGATAAACAAACCGCACAGGCAGACCCCACAAATGACAGAACATCCCCCCCACCCTTCCCTCCTTCAAAGGAGGTCACCTACCACTGATCCTGTACTTCGCCAGGCGAAGAAGACTTTCTTGTCACCTTTTGTTCGCTCACCCGTGACCTTCGCATTGTACTCGTGTCGCCGATCGCTGAACTGTGTTTACTCTTTTTTGGCCAACACACAAAGAGATGCATGCACACGAGGCCTCCCGTTTACTCACTCACGTCGCCACTATGCGAGGAGTGAATGTGAATAAAGAACGCGGGAGGGTGGAGAGGGGCACGACGTGCGGGAGGCCGTGCATCAACAAAACCCTTCTCCCACCTGCTACCGCAGCCACAACAGTCAGCTAGAGGGAGGAGGGAGACTCGTAGCATGCTTGTTTACAAACAACGCGCGTGCCGCAGTCATGCCGAGGAGGGGAGTGGGGGTGGCACGCGAACGCCGGATCCGACTGCACCGGGCTGCCCCTGTTGCTGCTGCCTCCGCACCTCTGGCAGGTGCGGGGGACACGCACGCGTCCGGGTGGCCTCCTTTCTCTCCAGCGTGCATCTAGCGCTCCTTTCTTCGCCGTCTTTCTCACTTCCTTCCCTATTTGTCCCGTTTTCATTTATGCGCTTGGATCTACTTAGGAGCGCGTCTGACATCGGGGAGCGACATATTTGATGCAAGCCGTAGAGGGTAAAGACGATGACGTCTACAGTGCGCGGACTTTGCACCGAATGCGAGTCGCTTCGAGCAAGCTTGGGTGAAAACTTCCTGCAGACATCGCCATCAATCGATCGATGAATAAATCCGCAAACTCCGCCGCGGAGAAATGTATCAGTGCTTAGAGGGCTCGACAACTGAGCGGGAAGACCCTGGTTCGACTAATGCCGCGGTAGCCGCTTTTCGACGGAGGCAAAACGCAAGGCGCCCGTGTGCTGTGCGATGCCAGTGCACGTTCAGGAACCTCGGGTGGTCGAAATATCCGGAGCCCTCCACAGCGGCGTCCCTCAGAGTACGACTCGCTTTGGGACGTAAAACTCCAAGAACCCGAAAATAGCAAATCGATCACTCAACTCCTTTCTACAATCCATGATTAATTCAGTTTTTTTTTTTTTTTTTTTTTTTTTTTTTGCGATCATGCATTAGAAGCACTACCCAGAAAAAAAAAAAAAACTGCGGCGTCAATTATCAGTCCCTACTGGCGTCCTGGACGGCAGTGAAGCTCCAGACCACAAACAGAATATATGCGTTCCGATGCACCTTTACTGCATCCGAGTCGCAACCCCTAGATACTACATCCGCAGAAGAAACTAACCAATAGTTAAATGACCCGAAAAGGCGCCAGGTTCTGTGCAAACTAACGTGTAGGGGTCCGCACACACCACCTGGAAACAATGACGCAAAACTGGACGTAAATGAGTCAACAGCTTTTAGGGCAGAGGGGGGAAGGGGGCAATCCCTACGAGCATGCACAATCGCGCCCTGCTATTCCCCTATTGTAATTGATAGGGACACCATATTCTACTCTGATGTATGCTGTACAGAGACGGAAGTCAATTGATTTGCGATGCCCCGAAGCCGCCAAGCTGCAGATACCACTGACGACGTCCTGGGAGCTCGAATGGATGTCCGAATCGGGCTATGAACGGACTGCACTGGCGTCACACTGGTCGCCATGACGGTGGACTAAGGTCACGGTGCAAGGCCGCGCGCTCATCTGGTATGCGCTCATCGCCATCTGTTCTGATGCACACCGCGGAAGCTATGCGTGGACCACCATGACGACGTCCGTGACGTCATGGGCAACCGTACGCGTTGCCGTACCTCACAACCACGTCTCTGAAGTCACTCACTCTCCCTCATGAATGCTTCGCCCAGTCGTCGAGCGCCCTAACCACAGCGCCACACAGGCGGGGCGGACTGCAAAATAAAATCTTTGGCGGAAACACGTAGATGTGGCAAGCGCGCAACAAAAGCGCGCCCTTCTGAGATGACAGCTGCCGAAGCGCTCCAGCGGGAGTCGCAATATGTCATCACCCTACAGTAATCATCGGCTCCGAAAGCAGCCCCATGTGTGTGCGCGCGCATTCCTGGGCGTGGAAAAACACCCGCGCGGCCTCGGCGGCGAAGGAGTCTGCCGCTGCAGCTGGGTTTGCTAGAGCGCGCGAAAAAATAAAATATTGAATAGACATTCGCGCCGAGAGACGCCGCGCGAAACGACGCACTGCTCGGCGTAACCATCCCTCCGCCGATTCCCGATAAAGCAGCGTGTTTTGAAAACGGCTGCCGCAACGAGGTGGTAAACCACTAACTGGCCAAGTTGTTTACTAATCAGTCGCTAGAAACGTTTCTGATGAACCTGCTGCCGCTGCAAGGAATCTCGACAGGGTGTCAGAGTTCTTCGCTGTATACAAAATGCGGTAACTGGGCGCGAAAACGGTGCGCTGATTCCCGTTGCTCAAGTTCCCGTTACACCGGCCAGGAAAATCATTGCAAATGGACGCACGGCAAAATTCGCATTAACTTCCTGAGTGTCCGGGGTAATGCATTCGGGGTAATTCATTCATATCCTTTAAGATCAAATCAATGTTCTTGTTCGAATGTATTCATTCTTCGAACTGCGGTAACAGAAAAAAGGAAATCAAGTCATTCCGGTGTACAGACTGCCCCAGCTAAAATGAACTAGTATTATTTTATAAAGAACCTAAGCGTTTTTCCGAACTAAAGTTAAGTGTGTTGCCGAGATTTATCTAAAGCATCAGCTCGATTTTTTTTTTCTCGCCTACTTGAACAAGTCGACTGCAACTAACATTTAAATACGGCTTTAAATCCCCAGTTGTAAACAGGACAGCTGCCACGAGCAAGAAAACAGTCCCAACGAGATGATTGAAATGGGTGACCTCAACGTAGCGCCCACAAAGTTTAAAATGTACCGCGTGACCGTGACAGTGTTCCGAGAGCCCGAAAATGGACGCACGTGTTTCACTTACGAAATCGACTGCTGGTAGCGCCACCCTGTGTTTCATTTATTATTCTTTCTAGCATATAACTCTTCCGCTTCGGGCTAGAGTGACATGTGATTAGAACGCGCTCCGCTATCGATATGGGCAACCCAACGTCACTATTTAAACTAAACTAAACCTAAAATAAATGTGTTCCTTTATCATAAGTGATGTCTGGCGCGGAAGCCAGTTCGTAATAAGTCAATAGATCGATGTGTGTGTGTGTGTGTGTGTGTGTGTGTGTGTGTGTGTGTGTGTGTGTGTGTGTGTGTGTGCGCGCGTGCGTGCGTGTGTGTGTGTGTGTGTGTGTGTGTGTGTGTGTGTGTGTGTGTGTGTGTGTGTGTGTGTACATACACACACATCGATCTATTCTTGACGTTTTTTTTTTTTTTGGTCGGCTGATACACCCGTAGCACCCGCCGTTTTCCCGCCATGTATCAGCGCTAGTCGGTGCTACCCTTTCACAGGCTGGCGCCCTCCCCTTTTCGGCCGTCGCGCAAATCCCATGCATCCTCCGTGTCTCGGGTTTTTTTTTTTTCTTTTTTTTTTTCTCGTCCCAAAAGAACGAGCTTGAAGGGGACTCTACTTGAAGGTTGCGTCAGAGGCGACGGTTGATAAGAAGGCCCACTTGTTCCCTCGGACCGGCCACTCCTTCCCACCCGCTCGTCCCCCGCCTCCGCAGGGTGATGCTGCGACGCCAGGTCGGTGACGACGGTCGCCACTGCACTGCCAAGGTGGCCTAGGAGATGTATCCGAGAAAATGCTCCTCCGCAAGTGACGACGCCTCGAAGCCTCATGTTCGGTGCCATTAGCGCAGTGCCAGGACAAGACACAAAGGCGCTTTCTCCATCTTTCCTCTTCCAAGGCAAGAATGATTCCTTAATCGCTGCGCCATGCTCACGCGCGTGTCATGGAATGGAAAGCGCAAGTTATTCTGCCGTGACAAATGGTGTTCGTTGGTTTGGTTTGTGCGGTTTAACGTCCCAAAGCGACTCAGGCTATGAGAGACGCCGTAGTGGAGGACTCCGGAAATTTCGACCACCTGGGGTTCTTTAACGTGCACTGACATCGCACAGCACACGGGTGTGTGTGTGTGTGTGTGTGTGTGAGAGAGAGAGAGAGAGAGAGAGAGAGAGAGAGAGAGAGAGAGAGAGAGAGAGAGAGAGAGAGAGAGAGAGAGAGAGAGTGGAAAGCGATGGAACCGAAATTTTGTTACGCAGGGAAGAGGTATCTTACCCCCGACCGAAAACAAATCGTGCCATCTTTGCAGGGCGGCGGACTGGAACGGCCAATCGAACGACGGAAGCCTGTTAAGTACAGCCACGTTGTTTTAATAAGGTATACGCGCCGTTTACGGTTCAATTTCCTGGCATCGTAACGTCATTGTGAAAGCCCGAGGACACCTTTTAGCGGTGCTCCAGCCGGCGCTTGAGGCGACAGAGTTTACGATCGTGCACAAGTCGACTTTCCAGGTTATGGAGCTGACAGATAACGCTGGCAGGTTCCACCAGAGTTATTCGACATGACCAGGAACGTAACTCTGAATGAAATCCGACGCATGACATTCAGTTGTTTCATGCACTACAGCAGACGGAAACGCACTCAATATATGTTATGAGAAATAATCGAGTTATATATGGTGGCTCAATGCAGTCCTTTTTCTCTCTCAAAACCATGACCGCCATTTTTTCTTTCAGCAGCGCTGCACAGTTCTTCACCTAACGCCGGCGCAGAGCACGACAAATCTAGAGACTTATTTAACCTCTAATTATTGGAACAATAAGACCGCCGGATTCGATCTAAAGGCGACTATGGGTAACTTGCCAAGTGCGCGATACATGGCGTACACGACCAAACAGCTGTGGCTACAGCCTGTCTTCAAGTGCAGTAAGGTACACATCCATGAGTGGCGATGGAAAATAGAATGCTGAATTTGTCAAAACAATTCGTGAGGACAAAAAAGAGAGAGAGAGAAAAAAAAAAGCCGGGGTTTAACAGAGCTAAAACCGATTAAGACATGCCGAAGAAGTGTTTGGTATGGGTTTGCTTGACGGTTTGGCGTTGAGGGAGTGGCGCATAGTTTGACAAAGTGAATGACTTTAGTTGTTTGGTTTGGTTTCGGGGGGAGGGGGGGGGGGGGTGCAGTCCGTGTTTCTTCTCGGTGAGCGTCTACACTTACGATCAATCTCGTATAGAACTGGAGGTAGACATGCCGTTTTCGGTTCGAACATCTATCGCAAACTAGCTTCCAACTTTACTATACCAGATGGATGCCAAATGGGAAAAGAAATATGGCCCCACCCTGAGCGCTGCACAAAGAACGATTATTTGCGTCACACTTTTTATATAAAATCACGCCCGTATTTTTTTTCCGGCATGTTTGGAACGATGCTAAGTTTCTTCCCGACAATTCTGAGGCCGCCCCACAGCGGTGACTGGTTACCAACGTTTGACCAGCTGCCTTCCCTCAAACAGTTTCATTTATAATACACAAGTTTTCGCGCAGCATTGCTTTTATCTTTCATTACCAGTGTGTCTGTTAAGTTATAAAATGAAAATGTGTCGTATTTTTTTTTTTTTTGTTCTGTACTGATGTCACAGGTAATAAAGAGGAGAAAAGAACGAACCGCGGTGGCGCAGTGATTAAGATGCCCGACTACTGAGCCGCAATACCCGAGTTCGAAACCGACCGCCGGCGAATGCGTTTCATTGGAGGCGAAACGAAGAGGCGCCCCGCCCCGTGTACTGAAATATTGATTGATTTTATAGGAAGGGAAAGGCGCGGTAACTGTCTCACTTGTTTTCTGTGGACACCTCAACCGCGCCGTAAGGGAAGGAAGGTGGGAATGAAAGTGGAAAGAGAAAGAGGAGCCGTAGTGGAGGGCTACGGAGTAATTTCGACCACCTGGGGATCTTTGATTGAATGTCCTTTATTGAATGGGAAGGCTCATGGCTATGGATGGGGATAAAGGGAAGTAGACAATCTTTAACGTGCGCTGATATCACACAGCACACGGACGCCTCTTCGTTTCGCCTCCATCGAAACGCAGCCGCCGAGGTCGGGTTCGAGCCCGAGTACTCCGACACAGTAGTCGGGCGTCTTACCACTGCACCACCCCGGCGGGGCTCCCATGTGCTGCGCGGTGTCAGTCAGTACACGTGTTCCAAATTACTCCGTAAACCTTCACAATATATGACACTGCTTTCTATCTTTCCCCTTCCACTCCCGCTTTCCCTTACGCCTCTGGTCAGGTGTCCACGGAGAAGTGCGACAGATACCGCGCCCTTCCTTTCCTGTAAAGCAATTTATTTTAATTCTGGAGTGCGGCAACGGCTTTTGGTCACAAAGAGCCCGAGTACGGCTCTCGCGTAAAAACAGAACATTTCACACTTATTTAAGGCATCGCTACATGGATGTGAACGGAGATCGCAGTTTATTCGCAGTACTGTTGTTGCTGTCCAACTCAAAGGCTCGGTCTGTCAGAGCGGAGTTGAAACTGTCGAGCACGAGACGGCAGCTTGGGAGCCTGTCCTTTGCTTATAAACCAGAGTCGTGCAGATATGTAGAAGCCGTCGCACCGCGCTTATCTACGGCTTTCGCGCCGCTGCGAGAATCTGCGAGGATTACACGCGCCTGCGAGGGATGGGGGTCCAGAAACATGCCTTCGCGAATTCACTATCTACGAATTAAAACAGAACTCTGTGATGTACACTGTAAACAAAATCGCACCCTCTCCGCGTCTATAACTAACGCCCTCTAGGAAGGGTTCACTGAGGTATACTGATCCACTTATCAAGCAGGAATGCACGCATTAAAAGGGGTACATGAGTACCTCAATGCACCCTTCCTGCGGGGTGTGAGGTGTATGCACAGAAATGCACCTTTAAGTGTGCGATTTCGTTTACAGTGGAGATGAATGTTTCAAGCTCAGAGGCCACAGAAGAAAAAAAGAACGACAGAAATGTTAAGGAAGCAAAAACAACGTATAGTTTTTGCGAAGCAATTTAGGCAATTACAATATCTATGTATTAGGACCTCGGATACGCGAGCGAAGCGACAGTCATCCGAACAAGTAATCATCGTTAGCTGTTCAGACAATCATATATTCCTTTTAGGAATCGAAATTATGAGAATACCATTCGGGCCCTCTCGACAGAAGTCCGCCAAAGTATACACGCGGCCTACCGGTTTGTATGTTGTAATATGCTATACAGGAACTATTCAGTTTCACGTGATAAAATACCCGTTTCACTGGCTGTCCATTATATTCGTGAAGTCCGTATACGTACTATTTTTTTTTTTTTTCGCTTCCATAAGCATGCACCATACTTCCTGTGACAAATACAACGAAATAATTCAACCAGAGGAATTATTTCCTTTATTTGTCTGCCATGATGAGCAGACATAACCGTATTCGGAAGAAATTTCGCCAGATATGCGAGAAAGTGAAAATGCAATGAAATGTGGTTGACCTTGCCTACAATACTTTAAGCTTTGCTTACAAGCGTACGATCAATACAGTGCAGCATCGACCACAGTTCCATATATCGGTGAAGTAGCAGTGGTAGTATAATACATTTATTTGGATTACGTCAGTTTGGTCGGGTCCTCAATCCGGGACTCCGTTGGCTAATGCCGCTGCCCGAGCTCTGCCCAGCAAGGTCCTTTTTGCCGCGAGGTCGGAGCTGGACAGGGCCACCTCCCAATCCGCCCACGTTGCGAGGGATGACTTGGTTTTCTTAGCAAGCCCATACCATGTGGTAAAGGTCTGCTTTCTGGCCGCAGAATGTGTTTTCAGGTGAGAAAGTACCCAGACTTATTTTGTGCAGTCTAGCTGGGCTGCTGTAGGACACTGTAAAGGCCCGAAGTAACACTCCTCTGACTCTGTCGAGTCCTTTAACAGGTGCTAGGAATGTGTGTCTCGCTAAGCGGAAGTATTGCAGTATCTCGCGATATGTAGTGAGGGGCTGAGGGTGGTCATGTGAGGGGAGTGATGACCGATCCCAGGACGCTCGGGTTGCGGCATGTGCACAATCGTTTCCCTCTAACCCTTGATGACTAGGTACCCATATTAGTTTTGTCTGAGACCTGGTGTCTGGCTTGGGATACGATTTTACAGGCCAAGGGTGAAACCCGGCCTCGCATATATTTCCGAAACAAACGCGGACCAAGGGGCACTGGATGATTCCCATGAATGAATATGGCACCGTTTACACGTGTTTTGTCTGTAAACTCACAATTACTACCTCCTGATACAGATAGATAGATAGATGGATGGATTTATTGAAAGGAAGGGCAGATAGGTTGACCGGAATGATTAAAATCTGGCCTGCTACTCTGCACTGGGGAAGGGGAGAAGAAAGAGGATCATGACGAGTGACGATGAGGGAGAAGGCATATGAAATATATATACAAGCACGGCAGCCTGCTTCACAAGCGCGTATCAAGTTTACAAAAAACGGCAAAGAGCACCCACTGCCTGAACACCCCTCCCCTTGTCCTGCCAAGCGCCTGCAGCAGCAGTTCCTCCGACAGAGGCCTCTTACCCAAACGCTTCAAGGAAGCGGCTAGCACATTTCTTTCACACGCATACACTGGGCACACCAATTATATATGTCCACAGTCTCGGGGATGACACAAATTGAACATTCCGGGGAGTCCATCTGTTCAGCTAAATGTAAGTACCTTCGCGTGAAAGCCACGTTTAAGCGAAGTTTATGTACCAAGCATGCATGATGACGCGGAATATCACGCGGAACATAAAATTGCAATGTTCCATCGAGCCTTTTTAGACGAATGTGCCAGGCGTCTAGCTGGGCCCAGTAAGCTGCCGTAGCCTTCTTCTACAGTTCATTAGAAGACAGGTCGTATCCGCTCGTGAAAGAGGCTCAGCAGTTTGGAGGCCGTTGCTGAGTGCGCTTTTCGCTTCAACATCGCCCTATTCATTCCCATGGAGCGCAGTGGAGAGGGATCCATCGAAACACTATCCTGTGGCCTTGCAGTTGGGCATATCTGAGGAGCTCCATAATGTTTAGTGCCAGGGAGGGACTGAATGGTTGCAGCATGAGAATCTCCTGATAGAGAGGCAACTGCGTGGCATGATTGACCTGTCGACACGAAGAGAAAAAGTACGTACGAACAGCCATGAACAGTACCAGGCATTTCTTACCTAGCGTTCTCAGTTTTGCCCGTGTTCCCTGTTGCACACCCTGCACGATGGAGAACACCTTACGCGATTAGGCGTAGCTCGCGCTGCACGCCGGGTACAGCCTACTGTATGCTTGACAAAAGTTGAGGGCGTCGCATAAAGGGCAATTAGACAGCCCAATCATGCGGGACAAGACAACGTTATCTCAGTTCGTGATAACGCCCAAGCGAGCAGCCTTATGTTTATCCCACGACATACCTCGACTTTCATCCGTCGCAACTTGATCTATGCGGTCAGTCGCTTGGTGCATGCACTCTAGCCTTCGACCGGCTTCTTAGGACTTGAAACACAGGGAAACGGACCGCACCCTACCCCTACCACACAGTAGTTATTACAGTTAGTCGTCAAGCCAAGCCCATTTTCTCGTCTAGCGAAACTCGAGATCGCTAGTGCCGGACGCAAGGCTCCCGAGCGTAATCAGTACAAGCATCACGACGGCACGGGGGCCGTTTAGCGCGAAACGCCGCTACCTATCTCCTGCCATCGTGATACGGGAGGTCCGCGGACGTCTTCGCATTTCATCACCGCGCCCTTTGCCAAGTCAACGCGCCGTGTAACGACAGCCGGCACTTCAAGAGGAGGAAGCATTGCGCAACACACGTCTTTCCCCCTCAAGAGCCTCGCTACCGCCGCCGGCAGAGGGCGCAGGACAACGCAGCGCCATCGGCCACCCACATACCCTGACCACCCTGACCTTCATCCATCCCCGCCAATCGGCCAGCCCTACGCCGCCACGCTCTAGTTCCAAGACGCGCGCCACATAAAAACGGGATTAGCGACCAAGGCTAGCTGCCACGGCGCCTCCTTTTACTGCACACAGCTCCATAGGAAGCGGTTCTGCGCGCAACTCTTCACAGCTGCCAAGAGCACTCGAATAATATATCATAGCCAGACCGCTAGCAATGTACGCCGTAGCGACGTCTGCTGCTGGAGGCGTTTTATGGCGCTCTATTTACGAGTAAAGGCTACCACGGAAACAAGTCACAGTGAACTGATAGGAAAGCAACTACGGCAACGCTATCGTGGAGAGCGCGTGGTTTTATTAAACGCGCCGCGGCGGCCGCAGACACACCGACGCGGCAGTGCGGCTTGAACCACCTGCGTCTCTTCCTCTACAAAGAGCAGTGCAAGCGGGCTCTGTTTACGAAGTTGCAGTCCAGCGACCGCACAACAACCTCGCCCCTCCTCACTGCAGGCACCATTCCCGCTAAAGACGAACGAGCTGGGGGGTCCAACAAACCAAACACTTCCGACATGAAGCCGGTAGAAAGACGGCTTATCCCAGGGCAAGGTGCAAGATAATGAACGAAAGCACCTTAAAAACAAAGAACGCATGAAAATTTAAAAAAAAAAAATGAAAGAACACAGCGAGGGAGGAGGAGGAGCGCTCAAATTCGTACCTACGGTCTACGGCCCACCATGATCAGTCTCATTTGGTCCTGCCGCCAAGAAGAATGCCGGCGAGGTTTACAGGTCATAAATCACGGCCAAAATGAGCCTTCGCATGGCCTCCCTGAACCTCCTATCCAGGCGCGCAGGCAGGGAGGGTCGACGGTTACGCAACGCCAAAACGAAGAGATAAAATGTAACCCGCCTTTTACAAAGCACTCCCCGACGAGGGAAAAAGAAATCTAAATGGAGGGAAAGTAAGCGCAAGCAGAAGGGAGAATGGGAGGTACGAGCGGAAGTCTCTATCTAATCCAACTTCCGCCCCTTTTTCTTCACGTCACGACTTCCCCGGCGCCCGCATATTGCGGACACCGGATAATGTGGCCATGCGATCAGCATACAAAGCGGAAGGGAATATGCACACACAAAAAAGCTAGAGTCCCGAAAAAACTAGGCGGTGGGAAGCAGGAGGGGGGGGGGGGGGGGGGATTAAATTAAAGACTATTCGAACGTCGTCGCGCATTTTGGCGCGCAGCGCAGAACGCGCCGAAAGACATGGTCGCGCGACGGCGACGTGGTTAGGCAGGCGCGTGCCGCATAGCGTGGAAGGATGTGCGGCGCCTCCGTTTACAGACAAGCCGCTCATTCACCTGCGGCGGCGACCTTGAAACGACGAGACGCCGAAGAAAACACAGGAGGGGGGTGCAGCAGCAGGGCACGCGATTCCCCGCATACGAGACGGCGAGCCACACTCTACTTGCCGCCTTCGCCGAATAAATAAAGCGGGATGGAAAACGCCGCCGCCGGCAGGAGCGACTGGGCGACTTTTGCTGCTTTCCTTTTCTCTTTTTAGCCGCAGGCCTTGACGACACACTCATTTTTCAAGGTCGGCTGCAAACAGTGCTCAGGAGAGCTGCCTGCAGCCGCTAGCGCAGCCAGACCACATGCAGGCGTGTCGGCTCGGCTCAAAGAGGGCGGCAGAAGCAGTGAAAATGGAGAGCACATCGGATCAAACAAAATGCGATCAGTAAACCGAGATCGAAGGCTGCGCGCTAAAGCTACAAGTTTGTTAAACTACAGCATGGCTGGCTACAAGTTTGTTAAACTACAGCATGGCTGGCGGTGCCACGAGTTCACGATTTCAGCTCGTGACAGCGTGCAATATTGAGCGCAAATCAATCTTCCGCATGACTAATGCACGCAAAAATGATCGCGACCAGCGACAGTTATTTACAAAGCGAAACAAAAATGAAAGTACAAGAGAATGAAACTTACCGGTATCGGTGCAAGCTGGAGCCGGTTTCACAGACGAACTTTCAGACTGCACTGAGTTCGCGTCGTATCCAGTGCACACACGCCGCGCCGCAATCGAAACCACACCACCGAGCGCACGCGCCGCAGCCACACAGATTATATTCAGAGACACGAATGCCACAGAGCGCGATTATCCCGCGCAAACAAGCCGAACGCAGAGACCGCGTGCAGGAGGTGCGTTGAAACGGCAAAATAGCAGAGATCGGGAACCCGTGCTATCGTAATCCGTCCGTCCGCACGCGCAGCAGCCGCGCGAAACGACGACGCTTTCTCGTAGCCTAGAGCCGCCGCCGCTCCGTCGGGCTGCGTGCCGCAAGCGTTGCCGAGTCGACTCGGTGGTCTTCGCGAGAAGCAGGCCTATCACGGGGCCTGTTGCAGCAACGGGGCGTGCGGTGGCAGCAGCTCGCGGGGTGCGACGACGCCTCCGGAGATCGGCGAGAGTTGCCGCCGGAGGAACTGAAGTGCGGCGGCCGGCGCCGATGTCATCATGGCGCACGCGGCAGACGGCCAGGTAGAGGTGCGGCGGCGCTACTGTCGCAACGCGAGCGGCGGCGGCGCGCGCATGCGCGACGGAGGCCGACGCTCTCTTCAGGCGACTGCCGCCGGCCGTCGCCGTGATCGCTTCTCCGACGTCGAAACCAGCAACGCGCAGGCGCCGGAGCATATGGGGCACAATGCGAAATGGTGGGGAGGTATCTGAATTTACACAAATTTGGGGTTTCATCAAAAATTTTGGCGGAGACTGGTGACACGCACCGTGGCACCAGCAAAACGCTGCTGCCACGCACAAAATACGTCACCCTACGTCATCATAAACTAAGCAAAAGAAAAAATGTGCGCAACAGCAAGTGAAACATTTATGATACTAATTTATAACTTAAAATCGTGGCTTAAAATAAGTTATTGTTCATTTTCTTAATAATTTTAACTTATGTAGGTATCGGCCTATCGGCGGCGTTGGGTTGGGTCATGGCGTTGGTCGCGCACTCATAGGCGCACTTGTCTTGCACTTGTACTCATGGCTTATTTCCATGCCTATTTCAGTCGAAGCGTTTCGCGTACTCATATATCAAATCCTCCTCGCTAATCTCCTTGCTAATCTCCTTGCTAATCTCTGAATTAGCAAGGAGGATTTGAGAAATCCGCGCTTGGTTGCTACAATCAAGCACGGAGTTTGGACGCGCTTGATTGTGACGTACAGTTGCAGACGAAGTTTTTCTCGTGTAGTGCAATTTCTAGCTTCGCTCTGGGCTTCGGGTTCGGCTGTGCATTGTGCGCTTCATTCGACGCAAGGGAATTAGGCTCCCCGTGGGCTGCTTATCTCGTTGTTCTGCCGAAAGTATTCCGCCTTCAAATACGCAGTTGGTGCAGTGTTCTGTTCCATAGCTCTAAGGCTGTACGTTATGGCACTGCATTTATTTACCTCCGAATTCCTTTTTGCGGTCAGCTAGGCTACGCGTTCGCAATTAATAATTCAGTGTTTAATGTATCTGATAGAAACAGGAAATACAGGCTGTATGGCCGGTTAACATCGCTTGTCAGAAAGAAACTGCAGGCAGCAACAGCTGGTGAATATTCGAGGTTGCTTTGGTTGCCTTTGGTACTTATATGAAACTATATATGTATGACCGCGAACTGGGTTTGCATTATGGCTCAGCAGTGTAAGTCAGAAAAAACGGTACATAATGCAAACTCCTGTTTTTGGAAGGTGCAGTTGTACTGAGTGTGCCCTGTATCTGAATTAACTCAGCAGTTTTCGTGGAGCCTCCCCGCCCATACTTCTATAGTTTCCATCTTTCAGAGATTTGTTCAAGTCAGTGCAGTGGCATCGTCTTTTGACTTGTTATTATGTGAAAGTTGCGATATGGGCAGTATGGTATGTTTTTCATCAAGACACTGGCCCAGTCAAGAAAAAAAATGATTTTCAATTGAGGTTTGCAGTTGCAAAATTTCTAAATATGCTTTTGGCACAGACTCGAAGCACCAGTTTGAATAAATTGAACATTCCAATTAGGCAGTTCAGCTAAGGCTTCCAGTTTTGATGCTTATTTTGCTGGCACTGACCTGAAATGGCAGCTCCAAGCGGGCGACAGGCAAGCATGCATTCATATGACACATAGACCATAGGAACACTATATATACCCGAAGAGTTGACACGATCTTTTCTTTGTTGGGGTTCATATGCCTCGCACATTGGACCCTCCTCTTGCATTCAGTGGCAGATCTTCAGGAGTCAGAGTTACTTCGTTTAATCACAACTTATGTGGTTATAGAAATTATGCAAACTACACAGCAGTTTAAGTTGTAACATTTTTTTATTGAATGTTCCGAAGTAAGTGCCAATCAGAAGTAGAGAAACCATTTGAGCTACCTGATTACATTCACAAGTCCAGCTGGCATGACTTAATCTATTTCATTCCTAATAGACACTTGGTGTCTTTTATCCTGGGGTAAATTGGCAGCTCACTTGGCAAAGTTACTGTTCAAAAGCAATTAAATTATATTACCAATTACTTGCTAAGCCTTAAAAATATAATGAAATTGCTAAATACTGCTCCCAAAAAGTAATGACATTACCATTACTTCCGCAGAGCAAATTCCTTCTCATTAATTACTGTCTGGATTTCATCTGTATATAAACTAAGTAAAGCTTGTGAACAAAACCTCTCCAAACACTAGAGCACATTCTTTCATCTTCCTGCCTAATTCCATCCAGTAAGACTATTCCCTCCCCTTTTCCTACAGAACAGGCTATTAAAAATATAAGACAATGGCAACAAAAACAATCGTGGTCAAACACGCCGTGAACATTTCCGCCTGTCTTTTCCCCCAAACCCCTTGTTTGCCCGTGATGGCAAGTGTAACCAGGCACCACTGTGCCTATAGCCAGTATGCAACAGTGAGTGCTACTGCACACTTTTAACTAGTTTTGACCTTCTACCATTTTGCACCATCTGTCACTTCAATGGACCCTCAACGCCTTACATGTATACCTTCTGCTTAGAGAATGGTTGTGATCCGGAGACACAGGGCAGGTCTGAGGCCTTGAACATGTAGTTCTACTCAATTCTGTCTTTTTTGCTTATCCATCACTGTGGGACAGGCTTGCTGCATGTCATTACTCTTTTCTTGGCATCGTACCGGGAGTACATAGTATGAAGTATAGAAACAGCAGTGAGTCACTTTAGTAAAAGTAATTTTGAAATGAATGAATTACTTTCAGTGCTTAAAGTCTGGCTCTATCAGAGAGTGAGAGACTAGAAATTTGAGCGCAATTGTTGAGGAGGAACTAAGAGGGTGAGAGAAAGGGCTGGTGGCCTTTGCACATGTTTCTATTTAAATGGGAGAAATTATATATATATATATATATATATATAATAGAGCGAAGGGTACGCTTCATTTAAAGAAACATTTTATTAGACTCGACGTTTCGATCGGAGACCGATCTTTCTCGAGAGACTCTTGAGAAAGATCGGTCTCCGATCGAAACGTCGAGTCTAATAAAATGTTTCTTTAATGAAGCGTACCCTTCGCTCTATTATTTTTTAAGCGGCCAAGTACGTTAAATGTTCTCGCATCCTATATATATATATATATATATATATATATATATATATATATATATATATATATATATATATATATATATATATATATATATATATATATATATATATTAAGGAGGTTTTTGTGATCATTTTATGACATGCACCTGAAAAAGTGATCCCTGCACTCTGCCAGCATGATCGATGATCTGTGATGTAAAGCAGCTTATAGTGAAACAACAAAGTGTCAGCACTTGTAACATATGCAATATTTCTTTAAAGCACTTTATATAGAAAGTACAATCTTAATTGCACGTTAAATGTAAAATCAACTAAGTAAAAAATATATATGCTATAATTTTTACACTTCAAGTGAACGCAATGAAAATTACCAAAAAATATTGTAAGAGCTACCAGCTTGGTTTGTCTGGTGACAAGTGCATCATCTGAATAATATTGCGTGAGCATATTGACAATTTGCTCAGCTAGTACCAAAACACAGTGTGAACCGGCAAAACCAAAGAGATGGCATGTGAAAATACCTTAATTAGTTCCAGCCTCTGTGTAAAGGGACTAACTTTTGTTTTCTTCATCACAGGTTTTAGAAAATTCTAATTCTTACTAAAATTAAGTAATAATTCTTACAAAAACTTGCTGCAAAATTTTCTAACAATCATAAGCATTCTCTGATTGCCAC